>NW_021261765.1:0-2093 GCF_002162155.2 Triticum dicoccoides
GGATCAACTCAACTTATCACCGTAAGCTATCCTAAAGGTCTTACTTGGCACTTTATTGAAACAATATCTATAAAACATGATTCCTAAAGTAGCATAATCATGTGAACACACAAAAATAGTAAGGATAAATATTTGGTTGTCTCCCAACAAGCGCTTTTCTTTAATGCCTTTCTAGCTAGGCATGATGATGACAATGATGCTCACATAAAAGATAAGAATTGAAACATAACGGGAGCATCATGAAGCATATGTATAGCACATTTAAGCCTAACCCACTTCCTATGCATAGGGATTTTGTGAGCAAACAACTTATGGGAACAAGAATCAACTAGCATAGGAAGGCAAAACAAGCATAAGTTCAAAACTTGAAGCACATAGAGAGGAAACTTGACATTATTGCAATTCCTACAAGCATATGTTCCTACGTCATAATAATTTTCAGTAGCATCATGAATGAATTAAACAATATAACCAGCACCTAAAGCATTCTTTTCATGATCTACAAGCATAGAAAATTTACTATTCTCCCCATAAGCAAAATTCTTCTCATGAATAGTAGTGGGAGCAAACTCAACAAAATAATTATCATGTGAGGCATAATCCAATTGAAAACTAAAATCATGATGACAAGTTTCATGGTTATCATTATTCCTAATAGCATACAAGTCATCACAATAATCATCATAGATATCAACTTTGTTCTCATAATCAATTGGAACCTCTTCCGAAATAGTGGAATCATCACTAAATAAAGTTGACACTCTTCCAAATCCACTTCCATGTTCATCACAATAAGATTCAACATCCTCCAAAATAGTGGGATCACCACTTCCTAAAGTTGACACTCTTCCAAACCCACTTTCATCAATATAATCATCATAAATAGGAGGCATGCTTTCACCATAATAAATTTGCTCATCAAAACTTGGGGGACAAAAAATATCATCTTCATCAAACATAGCATCCCCAAGCTTGTGGCTTTGCATATCATTAGCATCATGTACATTCAAGGAATTCATACTAACAACATTGCAATCATGCTCATCATTCACATATTTCATGCCAAGCATTCTATGTAATTCTTCTTCTAGCACATGAGCACAATTTTCCTTTTCATCATACTCACGGAAGATATTAAAAAGATGAAGCGTATGAGACAAACTCAAATCCATTTTTTTGTAATTTTCTTTTAAAACTAAACTAGTGATAAAACAAGAAACAAAAAGATTCGATTGCAAGATCTAAAGATATACCTTCAAGCACTCACCTCCCCGGGCGCCAGAAAAGAGCTTAGTTGACGGGGTGTGAGTGCCGCTTACCTAGCCTCCCCGGCAACGGCGCCAGAAAAGAGCTTGATGTCTACTACACAACCTTCTTCTTGTAGACGTTGTTGGGCCTCCAAGTGCAGAGGTTTGTAGGACAGTAGCAAATTTCCCTCAAGTGGATGACCTAAGGTTTATCCATCTGTGGGAGGCGTAGGATGAAGATGGTCTCTCTCAAGCAACCCTGCAACCAAATAATAAAGAGTCTCTTGTGTCCCCAACACACCCAATACAATGGTAAATTTTATAGGTGCATTCTGCGAAGAGATGGTGATACAAGTGCAATATGGATAGTAGATATGGGTATTTGTAATCTGAAATTATAAAAACAACAAGGTAACTAATGATAAAAGTGAGCGTAAACGGTATTGCAATGGTAGGAAACAAGGCATAGGGTTCATACTTTCACTAGGGCAAGTTCTCTCAACAATAATAACATAATTGGATCATATAACTATCCCTCAACATGCAACAAAGAGTCACTCCAAAGCCACTAATAGCGGGGAACAAATGAAGAGATTATGGTAGGGTACGACCCACCTCAAAGTTATTCTTTCGGATCGATCTAATCCAGAGTTCGCACTAGAATAACACCTTAAGACACAAATCAACCAAAACCCTAATGTCACCTAGATACTCCATTGTCACCTCAAGTATCCATGGGCATGATTATACAATATGCATCACACAATCTCAAATTCATCTATCCAACCAACACAAAGTACTTCAAAGAGTGCCCCAAAGTTTCTACCGGAGAGTCAAGACGAAAAC
>NW_021261766.1:0-1450 GCF_002162155.2 Triticum dicoccoides
ATTTCGACTTAGGAATAACTTACACCCCAGGGAAAGCCAACGTCATGGCTGATGCGCTAAGTCGTAAATCTTATTGTAACAACCTAATGTTACAACAAAGTCAACCGCTTCTCCATGAGGAATTTCGGAAGCTTAACCTTCACATTGTTCCTCAAGGTTTTCTTTCCACCTTGGTGGCGAAACCTACCCTTACGGACCAGATCGTCAAGGCACAGAAGGTAGATCCGGGAATCTCCCGCATCAAGAGAAACATCAAGAAAGGAATTGCGAATTGTTTCTCCATTAATGATCAAGGGGTCGTATACTTCGGGAATCGACTAGTGGTTCCCAAAGTGCGAAACCTGAGGCGATTGATCCTTAAGGAGGCTCATGAATCTCCTCTCACCATTCATCCCGGTAGTACTAAGATGTATCAGGACCTACGCCAGAGGTTCTGGTGGACTAGGATGAAGAGAGAAATTGCTCAGTATATTGCTAGTTGCGACGTCTGTCGTCGTGTAAAAGCAAAGCATCAACGGCCTGCTGGCACCCTTCAACCCTTAGCTATTCCTGAATGGAAATGGGATAAAATTGGTATGGATTTCATTACCGGTTTTCCCAGGACCAAGAGAGGGAATAATGCTATCTTCGTCGTTGTTGATCATCTTTCCAAAGTAGCCCATTTCCTACCTGTTCGTGAGAGTATAACCGCTAGTCAATTGGCAGACTTATACATCTCCCGGATAGTGTCTCTCCATGGTGTTCCTTTGGAAATTAACTCGGATCGAGGAAGTCTTTTCACCTCTCGATTTTGGGAAAGTTTCCAAAATGCTATGGGAACCCGTCTCTCCTTTAGCACCGCTTTCCACCCTCAGTCGAGTGGTCAAGTGGAACGCGTTAACCAGATTCTAGAAGACATGCTTCGAGCCTCTGTTATCTCATTCGGAATGGATTGGGAGAAGTGCCTTCCACTTGCCGAATTCGCTTACAACAACAGCTATCAATCTAGCTTGGGTAAAGCCCCTTTTGAAGTTCTCTATGGACGACGGTGTCGAACACCCCTTAACTGGTCAGAGACCGGGGAAAGACAATTCTTTGGCCCGGATATGATTCAGGAAGCAGAAGAGCAAGTTCGCATCGTTCGTGAAAAGTTGAAAACAGCCCAATCTCGTCAAAAGAGTCAATATGACCGAAAACATAAGGCTATGACTTTCGAGGTTGACGAGAAGGCTTATCTTCGGGTTACCCCTCTGAAGGGAACCCATCGTTTCGGTATCAAAGGCAAATTGGCTCCTCGTTACATTGGACCTTTTCGCATTCTCGCTAAACGAGGAGAAGTTGCCTACCAGTTGGAACTACCTCCGCACCTCTCCAGAGTCCACGATGTCTTCCACGTTTCTCAACTCAGGCGTTGCTTCTCGGATCCTATCCGTGGAGTGGACCACGAAACGCTTGATCTCCAAGATAATCT
>NW_021261767.1:0-1185 GCF_002162155.2 Triticum dicoccoides
GGTTGCAAACGCCCAGCACGCGTCTCCGGGGTGTGCCCCCCCCTCACGGACGCCGCCGCCGCCGGCACCTGGAGGGGGGAAACGGACGCGTCGGGTCTACACGGAGTGGATGTAGCTGTGGGTTTGGCCCGGATGTTGCTCCAAAGTGTTTCTCTGGGCCGACCTAACACAACCGGGTGGAGAGGTCCACTGGTCAAAGCCCGTCCGTGCAAAGTCAAAGGGCTAGATCCCGTGGTCAAACGCTACAGGGTTAGCCGGGACGGGGGCCCTGGGGGGTAGCAATGCCACCGGAGCGTCGTACCGGCCCTCATACATGCGGGATGGTGTTGTGGCATGTCCAAAGAGGCGGCACGCGTCTCCGGGTTGTGGCCCCCCCTCACGGACGGCAATGAAACGGTAGTAGACGTTCTGCGGTAACGATAGCGTGAATATTATTAAATACTTGGAGCGCAATAAAATCATGAGTTTTTTACACAACGTGGGCACATGTGCTATAGGCTGATGGTAATTTTTCATAATTTTTTGTGATGGAGAAGTATCTGAACACTTCCCTCTACGCGGATTGCTCTTCGCACGTCTACGACTTTGGCCGGCGGCCTCCGGGGGCTAGCATACCGTCAAATCTTGCGTAGGCGGCCTCTCACAAATCTAGAAGTGTTGAGGCGGTTGCAAAAGCCCAGCACGCGTCTCCGGGGTGTGCCCCCCCACCCCTCACGGACGCCGCCGCCGCCGGCACCTGGAGGGGGGAAACGGACGCGTCGGGTCTACACGGAGTGGATGTAGCTGTGGGTTTGGCCCGGATGTTGCTCCAAAGTGTTCCTCTGGGCCGACCTAACACAACCGGGTGGAGAGGTCCACTGGTCAAAGCCCGTCCGTGCAAAGTCAAAGGGCTAGATCCCGTGGTCAAACGCTACAGGGTTAGCCGGGACGGGGGCCCTGGGGGGTAGCAATGCCACCGGAGCGTCGTACCGGGCCCTCATACATGCGGGGTGGTGTTGTGGCATGTCCGAAGAGGCGGCACACGTCTCCGGGTTGTGGCCCTCCCTCACGAACGGCAATGAAACGGTAGTAGACGTTCTGCGGTAACGATGCAGCGTGAATATTATTAAATACTTGGAGCGCGATAAAATCATGAGTTTTTTACACAACGTGGGCACATGTGCTATAGGACTGATGGTAATTTTT
>NW_021261768.1:0-1617 GCF_002162155.2 Triticum dicoccoides
ATAGATCCTAATTCCTTAACCCCCGGTGGAAGAATGGACTGACTCGGATCAGAATGTCATAAGATAAAGGAGTAAAAAGAGCCTTACGTTCCAACCCACAAACAATTCCCCTACATATAACTAAAGAATTTCTAGACTCAACATCGACCAGTTTGGCTTGGAGAACCTACAGGCAGTCCGGCTCTGATGCCAACGCTGTCAGGACCCCGACTCGATGTCACATCGATCTAGCCGGTAACACCTCATATCACTTTGCGGCCTCACGCACGGTATCCCCACGGGTGTCGCCTTACCTTTGCCCGGGACCGTTTGCGCCTTTTGGCTCACATATATGATAGTGTCGCTAGCATCCATATGATAAAGAGCCCGGGCTGACATGACTAGTCGTAAACCCAAAGTGGCACAGACTTACAGGGACAGGCATCCATGACCCAGCTTCGAACGTGTCGGTCATCAGCAAGTGGGTCCGGGCTGTAGCACTGGGCTAGCAGGACTCCGGTAAACCGGGCTGTAGTGGGCTAACAGGACTCCGGTACTCAAAGCGTGACATTTCCCCGAAGGGACAGACACAGGAACGAAGAAGGACACATGCCGGCCAGCCTAAGTGTTCCAGAGCAGTAGCGAGCTACCATGGCTCAGCGGTAACACTAGGAGACATTTCCCGGTAAGAGAGGCTACTAAAGATAAACAACTAGATAGTCAGATCCCACACATACCAAGCATTTCAATCATACACACAATATGCTCGATATGTGCAAATACAACGAAGCATCACAACATGACTCTACAACATAAATACTTTATTTAAGGCTCAGGGAGCCATACATAACATACACAAAGGTACGGGTCTCACGACCCAACATACAAGTCATACAGTCATACAAGCCAGCAGCGGAAGTACATTGTCTGAGTACAGACAACTAGTAAAATAAAAGAGGCTTGGAAAGCCTAGCTATACTACGTGGTCCTTCACAAGCTCAGGGTCACCACCTGGGTCTTTAGCCTACTCGTTGATGTCAACGTCTACATAGAACCCATCAGAAGGGGTTGCAGCGTCTTCTGTAAAATGTAGATTATAGCAACATGAGTACAAAGGTACTCAGCAAGACTTACATCATATCCTACATACATGCATATTATCAAGAAGGGTTGGTGGAGTTATTGCAGCAAGCCAGCTTTGACTCTTGGCTAGACTATCCTACGATACTTCAACTTGAAATGGTTTTGCGCACACGAGTCCACTACTCACCACTTCAATACACTACCGAGGATCCGCCTCCGTCTTCCTACGGAAGACCCATCCTCGGCACTCACACTTATCTTGAGCTTTTTAGTAGTTTCCATTTACTTGTCTATGAACTGTATAGGCAACCAAGTAGTCCTTTACCGCGGACGCGGCTATTCGAATAGATCATGTTAACCCTGCAGGGGTGTACTTCTTCATACATGTTTCCACCACTTAGCGTCTGCACACGACATGTGCTCGGCAGACTTCAAGCGAAAGCCGACGTGGGTGTAGACCACGACCTACCTAAACACTTAAGCCTCTAGTCCAGGTTTATCGCCTATTCAGGTTCCATCCGCAGGGAGTCCGGCCGAGGTTTCCCATACGGCCCC
>NW_021261769.1:0-2024 GCF_002162155.2 Triticum dicoccoides
TTAGGGTTTGCGGGGGGTGAGGGGATAAGGGAGCGGGGTGCGGCCGGTTGGGCCATGTAGGCTGGCCTGGCCTGTGAGCTGGGTCGTCTGGTCCAGTGTGGGGTGGGGTGGGGGTGGGGGTGGGGTTTTGTTTTCTGTTTTTATTTTTCTGTTTTAGTTTTGGCTAATTGTTTGGGCACCAAATGAGTTTTGTAAAATATGAGACTTGGCCCACAAATCACAACACAATATATCCTACCACAAAAAAAACTAGTTTGGGGTAAATATCATTTCATACTTGTTTTGTAATGATAAAAAGGTTATTAAATAATGCTTTCAGGCACTGTTTGAGGTTGTTTAAGTCACTTAACAAATTTCAATAATGTTGTTTACAATTTTATCATAGCCTCTGACTTATCTACTATTCATTGAACATTTTAGTTTTAATATTTGAAAACTTTTATTGTTTGCTTGATTTTAAATTTGAATTTGAATTGGGTTCGAACTAACGCGAGATTAGCAACAATAATCAAGGTGACGTGGCTTCGTTAACGGGGGATTACTGTAGTCTAATTATCCGGGCGTCACACCCACTCACAAAATTTAGCGAGCCTTTTTTGGTAACATTTTATGAATCTATGAATATTTTGAAACTGGTGAACATATTTTCGACTCGTGAACATTGTTAGAAGTCGTGAATTTTTTCTATTTGCAAACATGTTTTGGGAAATTGTGCATTTATCAAATTCGAATGCTTTTCCAATTAATTAACTTTTTCAAATTCGTGAACAATTTTTTAATTCACCATCATTTTTTGAGATTCATGAACGTTGTTTTGAATTCTCGAATATGAAATATTTTTTAGATTTCGTGAAGTTTCATTTATTGGGAAACATTTTTGAATTCACAACATTTGTATGATTCACGTTCTTCTGTTGAGATTGGTGAACATTTTTTAGTTTCCGAACATTCATTAAATTCTTCAATATTTTTAAATTCACGAACATTTTTTGAATAAGTAAATTATTTGTAATTTCACCCATTTTTGTGAGCTTCGGAATATTTTTTGAATTCTTGAACATTTTTGTCCTGAAATTCCCAATCTCTGTTTAGTTCAAGAATAATTTATATATCCATGGTTGTTTTTTTAGATTTGTGAAGATTGTTTTTGAAATCACGCATTTTTTTAACCTGGAACTTTCTGACAAAATTCACAAACATATTTTTTTTATTTCGTAGGTTTTTGTTCTTTTTTTGTTTCGGGTTTTCATTATTTTTTGTCCATTTTCCATATTCACGGATTTTTTTGAATGCCTAAACATTTTTGAATTTCAGGATAATTTAAAATTTGTGAACGTATTTTCATGTCCTGAACATTTTTATATTCATGAACATTATTTGACTTTAATTTTAAAGAACATAATTTTTTTTAATTCACAAACATCATTTGTTTTGCAATTAGTTTTTGAATTTGCATACATTCTCTAAATTCCTGAACTTTTTTTAAAATTCATGAACACTTTTTATATTCATATATGTTTTGCAATTAGGTTTTGATCCGAGCCGTGTTGGAAATATTGGGCAAGGCCCAGCAGGCCATTGTCTAACTGAAAGATAAAAAGAATAAATGATTTCTCAAAAAAAAGATAAAAAGAATAAATAAAAAAACACAACATAACAAAAGTCTCAAAATTATAAAAGATTTAAATTTATAAATAAAAAACTCAAAATAATAAAAGACTCAAAATTATAAATGATTCAAAATTATAAAAGACTATAAAACAATAAAAAGAGTCAAAATAATAAAAAGTCTTTAAAACAATAAAAATATTCAAAATAATAAAAGACTTTAAAACAATAAAAAGACTCAAAATAATAAAAGTCCTTAAAACAACAAAAAGACTCAAAATAATAAAATCTAACAATTATAAAACCTTCAAAGGTATAAAAAGACTCAAAATAATAAATAAGAAAATCAAAATTATAAAAATGCAAAATAATAAAATAGTTTTTAAAAAAATAAAAAGACACAAAATAATAAAAGA
>NW_021261770.1:0-2010 GCF_002162155.2 Triticum dicoccoides
CTCCGGAATCCGCGCCACCTGTGCCTTGAGTTCTTGAACCTCTCGCGCCTGGCTTTCCGAGCTGGTCTTTTTCTCCTTCCGCACACCAGCGGTATAGTATGACCCCCATTTTGTCGACAAGCCTTTGCCGGCCACACGACCAGCTGACGTCGGCTTACTGAGCTTATCCTTGTTCTTCATTATATTCAACCCCCTATTTAGAGTGGTGTCCCAAGGGTTGCTCTGAGTCGACCCCGCGCTACTGCTTTCAGTCGCCTGCGGAAGGAATGTGAACCATTTAGAAATTCGGCTTCATTAATTAGAATGCAACCATATGGAGCTAATTACACGGGGGTGTATTCCTTACCAGAACAAGCTCAAGCCGCCTGGTCTTCGGATCCGTGGTAAGCTCCTTTGTTTTCGGGTCCTTCTTGTACCGGGCCCTGACAAAGTTCCTGGTCTGCTTGTCACCGTATTTATCGAAGAGGGGCGGTAGGCCTTTCTTGGCACGGTCCGCCTCCTCCTTGTCCCATATAGGCTCCGCCACTCTGTAACCGCCGGGACCGAGTGTGTGTTCCCCTATGTTCAGCTCCCGCATTTGTTTCCCCCACTCACTTGATTGGGAGCTTGCGGTGCTCGAGCAATTTATCTTGAAGTCGTTGTAGTCATCTTCGGTCATCGAAGGATTTTTCTCCTTGATCTTCTCATAACTCTCACCTTTCTCGATCATTCTCTTCACATTGCTTTTCCAAGTAGACAGGGCCTTGCTCATCTTCGTGAGGGCAGCATTGTTCACTTTATTCCCTTTGAGGCTTGTGTTTTCGAATTCAGCGGGGAACTTGTATCGTTCGTGCAGCTTCGTGAAGAGGAGGTGGCGCAAATTCCCCCGGTCAGGATGCCTCATGTTCTCGGTGTTGATCGAGACGGTGCTCCGGACAATGCACCCGAGCTGAAGCGAGTACCCCTTGACTATTCGTTCGGGCGCCGTTGGATTCCCGTTGGAGTCCACTTCAGTAACTTCCTCCTTGAGGGTGCGGAGCACGATCGGGCGCCAGTCCTTCCGTTGCCTCTTCGGCTGGCTGCTATCTGTGCGTGCGCCGCCATCATCAGTGGTGGCATCCTCGGCGGCACCATCAGTGGTGGAATCAGTGTGGTCATCCTCGGCGGCACCATCCGTGGTCTCAGGATCGGTGGGGAAGGCGGCGGCCTCATACAAGTGAGGTTGTTCCTCCATCTCCTGGGACAGCTCCCAGAATGCCTTGCCGCCCGAACCCCCGGCCTCATCGTTGTGGGCCATGTTTCTCTCTAAATAGAAACAAAGTTTGGTCAAAAAGTTGGTTATTGTCAAGGAACAAGATCATGGTCTCATCATTTAGGGTTTGTCGACACCGAGGCATCCTAAAATCTAAGCTTTTATCATTGAGGGTTTTTCGACGCGAAGGCACCCTAAAAGCCTAACTTTTCATCATTTCGGTTTTTATCGACACCGAGGCACCCTAAAAGCCATGCATTAGTCACAAGTACGCCGGGGCACTTGATCCTACTTAATTAACTACTAAGATACCCCGGCCCATGCATTAGTCAAAAACCCCATATGTCCTATTTTTAGCAAAGTCATGCTAAAATTCACGGAAAATTTCAGCATGACCTTTGCTGAAAATAGGACATATGGAGTACCCGAATTTGCCGGAACGGAAGTTAATCGACATTCCGGCAAACTCAAGGGCCTCTCGGGGTACCTGCAAAATCATCACGACACGATGGTCGGAGACAAAACCCAGCAAACTAGCAAAATCATCACAAATTGTTTTCTGTTAAAGATGATCATCATCTTTACAAGTCTTTCTCAATGTGATCATCATCTTTACAAATTGTTTTCTGTTAAAGTACACAGGAAAGCATGTTTTATTGCTTCCTTCTGATTGCTAACTCCAATAACATCAAAACATTTTACGGCCCTATGTTTGCAGTACAGAAAGCCAGAAAGAATTTGGTGGCAGACAGAATATTTAGGCTTCCCTTTTCAATGGA
>NW_021261771.1:0-1197 GCF_002162155.2 Triticum dicoccoides
CATATGCATGGGTGCATGTTACTGATTTCCATGCTGTTGGTAATGGACACACTTGTGATGATAATCACCCTCATGAGCTTTACATGCATACCGGCAGGAACCCGGGGAAAACCTCTGCCTTGGGTAGGTATGAGTGTCGCCGGTCTCCGTCGGGACGGTTCTGTCTGGTATGGCATGGTAAGGTGATATGAGTGGTGACTCTGTTTGATGATATATATTTGTTATACTAATCATGCAGGGAATACTTGAACCTCCTGAGTCGACCGTAGATCGAGTCTTGTTCCAGTAACCCCCATACTTGTTTCGTACTACCACTCGTCTCTACAGCAAGTAGAGTACGGTTCAGTAAGTTGTCAACCTCTTTCTAGCACACACCGTACAGAGAGGCCATGGTGGAAGATACCGGTTGTAACTGGTAGGCAGGCCACCTGGTCCGGGAGCATGGGTGTTTCCGGTTGGGACCGAGAGGGGAGGCCACCCCTTAGAGCACGCGATATAAATTTGATCCCATGCTACGCGAGGTTGTAGCCTCCCCACTTAGAGTTTGCTTAACAGGTGTCGTGGGTGATTCCAGGCACGTGTGTGATAAGCTGGTGTGTGCAAGTTAGGTGTGTTTTCAACAAAAAGACCGTAGACGGAATTAGTCCCGATGGAGTAAAGAAATCCGTTACTCGTGGGTAAAGAGTACACCCTCTGCAGAGAATAAACCTATTCGAATAGCCGTGTCCATGGTTAAGGATTACAATCTGGGATGGGTCAGGTGTCGGTCTTAGTGTCGGTCTTCGGAGGTGAAACGGTTAACCAGAAATGGAATTACTACTCGTGACTTGCGATATCTATGATTATTATTATTATTGACTAACCCGTGATATTATTACCGAGTATCTCTGGGATGGTTCTACCTCCGGGATATTCATTATGACTATTTCTTTTAAAGCCCTTTATGTGGCGTCGCTCAGACGCCCGACTGTGGCATTTCTTTTAAAGCCCTTTATGTGGTGTCGCTCAGACGCCCGACTGTGGCATTTCTTTTAAAGCCCTTTATGTGGCGTCGCTCAGACGCCCGACTGTGGCATTTCTTTTAAAGCCCTTTATGTGGTGTCGCTCAGACGCCCGACTGTGGCATTTCTTTTAAAGCCCTTTATGTGGCGTCGCTCAGACGCCCGACTGTGGCATTTCTTTTAAAGCCCTTTATGT
>NW_021261772.1:0-1269 GCF_002162155.2 Triticum dicoccoides
TGCGTGGTGCTCGTGTGATAGAGTCACAGTGCTAAAAAAATGTCGTGTTCGAATGAACATTATGGTTTGTAAAATGATGTTTATAATATAAGCGCTTTTTATACTTGTGCGGTCAAGTATTGAAATATCTCCTGTGCGGCCGTTTATCTATACGTGTGTATAACCTGAAAGATGGCAGTCGTCGGCTTCAGCCCCCACGCATAAGGTGCGGGGGTGTTTGCAAAAATATCGCATTTTCACACTTAATCCGACGTCTCGGTCCTATGAAGGAGGTGGTAGCGTAGCAAACGAGGCAACCGGACTATAATGCTTTATCACTTTCACTTAGCCATAGGAGTTCGAGGGTGGGGCTACGATATAGCCCCTGGGGGCACCGCGCTCTCCGAATTCGGGGTGCGTATGTGCCTGACCGGGAAACGGTCCTTCGTCAAAGCGGAGGAATTCTAAACATTCCAATAGTCGATCGAGTGGTTGACCAGTCTCTTGCTATGTCATGACAGTCAGTTTTCGGCTTTCTCTACTGAGGTGCTCGCCCAGCCGAACCGGGGTGCAATCGCAGTAGTTCTCTTGGTGCCGCATTAGCCGATGATACGGAACGTAAGGCAGCAAAACACAGGAGCCGGGCAAACCCAACATTTGACCAAAGACATGATTCGGAGCTGATGCATATAAGGCCTAACTCGAGACGCCGAACACTCCCTAAGGTATTCGGTCTTTATGATAACAGGCAGAACAATGCCCTAAGCCCCTAGTGTCCAGGTACAGGCGAGAATTTCTGGCGCGGCCGATGCCAAAAACGCCAGCCTCCTTGCTAGTTATGGTAAAAAACCGTGGGATGTAAATCAACAAGAGACAGTAAGAAAGGTCTACGCAGGGTCTTAATCTGAAAAGAATCCTTGCGACGGGTCCCTGCTGCACGTCTGCGCCTGTGTCTCCATTGTGCCGTATCCTGGACGGGTGTACACGCTGTCCATCTGTAAAAAAGAGGAACTTAGTTTGAAAAGAAGTCGTGCAAAGAATGTGTTAAAAATCGAAATATGAATGAATGAATAGAGCTGAGCTTTTATTAGCTCTTTATTGCTTATACGCACAGCCCCTTGTGAAGGGGTGTGCGGCTAGGGAGCCCCTAGTTTGTTTGTGCCGGACTCGTCTAGCTATGTCCGGGGTCTTGAACGACCTTTTAATGAGATGATGCCGGTGGACCGGGCATTTTAAGTGTAAGAGACGCGTAGTGCGGTATTGCGTTAAAGCGGACGAAAGCTTCACGTC
>NW_021261773.1:0-601 GCF_002162155.2 Triticum dicoccoides
GACCGACACGTAAGCGCACCTTGGGGTCAACAACCATGGAAATTGCTTCGGGACCCCAAAACAGTGTGCATTAGTCCATGAAACGGGCCAGATCGACAAAAACCGCGAGTGTTGATGACCGACACGTAAACGCGCCCGGGGTTCGTTAACCATGGAAATCGCTTCGGGACCCCAAAACTGTGAGTAATAGTCCATGAAACAGGCCAAAACCGGCCAAAACTGTGAGTGTTCACGACCGACATATAAGCACAACTTGGGGTTCAACAACTATGGAAATCGCTTCGGGACCCCGAAACGGTGAGTAATAGTCCAAGAAACGGGCCAGAATCGGCCAAAACTGTCAGTGTTAATGACCGACGCATAAGCGCACCTTGGGGTTCAACAAAAATGGAAATCGCTTTGGGACCCCAAAACGGTGAGTAATAGTCCAAGAAACGGGCCAGAATCGGGCAAAACTATGAGTGTTGATGACCGACACGTAAACACACCCAGGGTTCGTTAATCGTGGAAATCACTCCGGGACCCCAAAACAGTGAGTAACACTCCACGAAACGGGCAAGAATCGGTCAAAACTGTGAGTGTTGATGACCGAGACATAAGC
>NW_021261774.1:0-1846 GCF_002162155.2 Triticum dicoccoides
ATGCGCAAGAGGTAGCAGGCGGCATGGTGCGCAGCCCCCCTAGTGATGCTCAAAAGAGGTAAGCTTGCTACAGAATGTGATATGAGATTTGATCATATGAGTAAATTATTCTTTCCTGTGTTGGGGTGTAGTGGTGAAGACGTGCACAACCGAGTGGCGACGCGCGGGGCAGTCAAGTGGTGAAGACGTGCACAACCGAGTGGCGACGTGCGGGGAAGCCGAGTGAAGGATTACGTGTCCAGCCAACCGGGACTAATGGTTTAGGAGTTTAGGAGTTTTGGGTTTTTAGGGATTTATTTTTTGTTTTTCCTTTTCATTTTCTGTTTTCCATTTAATTATTTTACATTTCTAACAATTTTTATGCTACTACATACTGTACATGTTATGCATATGTCATAGAATTTCTCGTAGAACCAACCATATATCATAGAATTTCTTGTACGACCATGGGGCACCTAGGTGCCCAGGCACCAAGCATTTAATAGCTAGCATGTCCACTCATTTACATTTATTTATTTGAATAGAATTTAAACATACATTAATTGGTGGAGTGAGAATGACAGAATAAAAAGGAAAGAGATATACATGATTACATTCATGCTCTTTAGATCGATGTATAGTATGTACATACAATGTGACTCATCGGCTTGTGGATTTTCTACGCACGGATGAATACATGTATACATAGAAATTGATACGTTAATGAGGTATCCATGACAAAATATTTTTATTATTTATACCAACAAATTGTGCGCCCACTCCAAATAATATAAACATACCCATGGTATATATACCTACTAATGAAATTATGTACATACGGATACATATATATCCAATGATTTATTATAGATTTAGGTGTTAAAGAAATTATATACATAGCGGATATATATGTATATACCTACTAACAAAATTTTTTACATACGTGGGTGTGCATATACCTACTAATGAAATTATATACATACCCACGCAAAAAAATACATACACGGGTATGCATATACCTATCAAATAAATTATGTACATACGCGGGTATGCATATACCCCTAACAAAATTACGTACATACGCGGTGCATACACCAACTAACGAAATTATGTATATATGCACGTGCCTTTCAAAAAAAGTACATGTACGGGTATGTGTATGTGTGTACCCAATTATGTGGTGAGCATGTGTATACCTACTACTAAAGTTATCTAACATACACGTGTATTTACATACGTAGTGATTTATTCTACGAATCAATAAGTGTTATATATGGAGGTAATAAATGTTGATTTTTTTCACTATGGTTCTTTAATCAGCTTCCTTTTCTATGATGTGACATGCATGCATGGGACGGTTAAAAAATTAAAGCCTACCAAATTAACTAGTAATTAAATCATTTACATTGGTTTCCAAATCAATCGCTAAGCACGATCCAACGATGCATAGGCATGGTGCCCAGGCACGATCCAACGATGTATATAGGGTGAGTCTATTCTACAATTGATTGTAGAATAATATTCTACAATAGGCTCCCCCTATATAGGGCAATTTTCAGAAAAAAACCAAAACCGAAAACAAAAACCTCCCATGGTCCCCATCTCCTACCCCACCTCTGCGCTCGCCTCCCGTGCAGCCGCCACGGCGACCCTCCACCCCGTCGCCGCGCTGCCACGGTCTCCCTCCCCGGCGGCGCCCGCCCGCCCTCCCTCCCCCGCATCGGTGGGCTGCTCGCCCGCCCTCCTTCCCCCGCAACGGCGCGCAGCCCGCCCACCTGCCTCCCCGACGCCGCCAGTCCGCCCTTCCTCCCCCCACACCGACGCGCCGCCGCCCGCCTACCTCCCCGGCGCCGCGCGGCTGTCTTCC
>NW_021261775.1:0-1178 GCF_002162155.2 Triticum dicoccoides
CAACGTCAGGTTGTTTCGTCCGTAACTCAACGCTCCGGACGAATTTGAAGGTGAATCCAATTGGGATGGAAAGAGCACGAAATCTAGTTTCCAACAAAAAAGAATGACCCAATTCGGAGTCCGTATGAAAACGTTGTTGGCGTTTTGACTCAGGTATGTCTGTGCAGTCCGAATCTGAAACCAGAACGTGAGAGACTTGGACTCTATCTTCTCTTGGCCCAAAAGTGACGTGAGAGGACTTTTTGAACACAACCTAAACATCTCCTTTTCCCTTATCTTCATATGTGGATTGTACAAATGTCCCATACACCTGCAATTAGACAAAACACAAAAGTGTGTGAAGTATTTTTGTTCTGGATAACATAAATAGACTATTGAATAGTTTGCATTAGAAATCACCTGACAAATATGCATGTATGCAATATTTTTGGTCGTCTCCAAGGTAGTCATGTCCTCATTATCCTCCCCTTTTTGAAAACAAAGCCGTCCTCGGTATTGTTTAATCTGAAATGTGGCTAACAAAAGAGACAAGGTGTACATGTTGTATATGTATATGTCATCCATTTTAACTTTCCTTGATTTTTGCACATATGTCACATGTATACATGAGTAACTTTCATTGTTCATAAAATCTAAAGCCAAAAAATTATCACAAGAAGTAGAAGGCATGAAAATATTGCAACTCAGTTTGCACATATAAGTGAAGCTCTTATTCACTTCAAAAGATTGGCAATGTTCATCAATAAACCATCCTAACTTCGATGAATAAACATTACTTGCATCAAATTTACATGCTACAACATGCTTAAAGAAGCAAACATGCAATAATCCATTGGACACAGAATCATCATCAAGATTAGAGGTCATATCAAAATGATTAAACATTGGTTCTTTTGCATCAACAGTTAATTCAATGGGTGCACTCAAAATTGTTGATATTTCAGTTGTTTGATCACATGACGCATTCATGACAGTAAAAAGAGTCTCTAAAATAGGTGGTGTGCTCAAATCAACAGGTAACTCAACACATGATGCATTCAAGTTAACTAGGCATGCTTCATTCTCATGTGAAGTTATATCATCAAGACCTTTACTGTTACCTCGCAGAGATGTAGCTGATGTAGGTACGGACATTGACAATGTACCATACTCTTGAGATGATATCGCGCTCACAATCC
>NW_021261776.1:0-924 GCF_002162155.2 Triticum dicoccoides
ATAGCTTTGGACGTAGTGTTTGGTGATTCGAAGCATTTTCGCAAAGAAAAGTTGACGTTTGAGGTCGTGGATTTTCAAAGTGCATATCATGCCATTTTGGGGAGACCAGCCTATGCACGGTTCATGGCTCGACCATGTTACGTGTACCTCAAATTGAAGATGCCCGGTCCCAAAGGTGTGATCACTGTCACCGGTGATAGGAAAAAGGCAGAGGAGTGCTTTCAGAAGGGCTCCAAGATTGCTGATTCCCAAGTGACAGCGGTCGAGTTCGAAGAATACAAGCAAAACGCAGATCCGAGTGACTTGCTGCGATCCAAGAAGCCCGCCACAGAGTCTGCATTCCAGTCGTCCGGTGAGACGAAGCCTGTTCACATTCACCCGACCGACCCCGAAGCAGCTCCAACCCGCATCTCCACAACACTCGACCCAAAATAGGAAGAAGCGCTCATCCAGTTCCTCCGTGAGAACTGGGACATTTTTGCATGGAAGCCCGTTGACATGCCAGGTGTTCCCAGGGGACTGGCTGAGCATCGCCTAAGAGTCGACTCGTCTGCAAAACCAGTCAAAGAGCATCTTTGGCGGTCCGCCGTCCAGAAGAGAAAGGCCATCGGTGAAGAAGTGGCTCGACTGTTGGCGGCAGGATTTATCCGAGAGATATACCACTCCGAGTGGCTCGCTAATGTCGTCATGGTTCCTAAGAAGGACAAGTCGCTCCGAATGTGCATTGATTTCAAGCACATCAACCGGGCCTGCCCGAAAGATCACTTTCCTCTCCCTCGCATAGATCAAATTGTTGACTCGACCGCGGGATGCGAGAGGTTGTCTTTTTTAGATGCTTACTCCGGGTACCACCAGATCCGTCTGTACGGGCCCGATGAGGTAAAAACAGCTTTCATCACTCCATTCGGGTGCTTCTGCTATATC
>NW_021261777.1:0-1145 GCF_002162155.2 Triticum dicoccoides
GAAATCCAGTAATATGGAAAATTCTGATGAGTTGTTGTTGAGCCCATCAGCAGCATTTTTGTCTCCCCCATGATTCATGTTGAACATCAACCTAGTGTTGAAAACCTTGTAAGCAATGCCTTCGTGTTCCGTTCATGAAGCTTATGCTTGGATGAAAGAAGTGACTTTCTCCAAGTTCACGTGCATTAGGTGTAAGTTGCCGCCATGAATTTGAGAAAGGTTTGTTTTGTTTCCCTTGGAATCATCCCAAATCGGTCATGCATACGTACGAAGTATCCCAAACCTTTTTTTGAAATTTTTTGCCTCTAGATCTTGAAAGCCCCGTAACTTTTTTTGTGTTAGGTTTTTGGGGATTTTGAAAATGTTTAATGGGGTTCCCCCAGTTAAATTCGGATGTAACTTTTCGAGTAGATGATTTTTCATATATAAAACTTTTTAATCCGAGCTCGTATGCAAAAGTTATGCCCATTTTACAAATTTCCAGAGATATTTTGCAAATAAAGTCGAAATTTATATTTGTAAATTTTCCCAACAACTAGACCACATATGACATGGCAAACTTATTTTCTTTTATTTTTTTGACATTTTTATCATTTTTTTTATTTTTTTAAACTGAAAAGGCGGTCCACAGGGGGGGGGGTTTCTTGTAAGCCACCCTTTCTCCATGAATCTGTGTTGGATTCCCTGAGCTAGTTGGCTAAGCTAAACAACAACTTGGAGAGTTGGAAGATAAAAGCTTGTCTGACTTAGTTCATGTTAAGGGATATCTTTTGTGCGTGTGTGTGTGTTGAAGAAAGATGATATCTCCATTGATTGGTCTTCGTGATCAGTTGTTGGATCTATTGCCTTGTCAAGACTTTGACTTGAGTATGGGCTATCGTCAAGTCAAATCAGAAACAACGATTTTCGTAATGTTGTCTTACTCGTGGTTGATCCCTCGAGCATACACCATTACATCTTTTGGTCTGACCATTGCTATCATCGTGTTCACATGATGGTGGAAGTCCAGTAATATGGAAAATTCTGATGAGTTGTTGTTGAGCCCATCAGCAGCATTTGTGTCTCCCCCATGATTCATGTTGAACATCAACCTAGTGTTGAAAACCTTGTAAGCAATGCCTTCGTGTTCCGTTCATGAAGCTTAT
>NW_021261778.1:0-1397 GCF_002162155.2 Triticum dicoccoides
GACTGTGGGTGATAAGGAGATGCAATTCTATGATTAACATCATACTTAGCAAGCATTTTACGGAAAGCACCATGAATAAAATGTGAACCACCATCAGTCGTTAAATATCTAGGGACTCCAAACCTCGGAAAAATAACTTCTTTAAGCATCTTAATAGAGGTGTTATGATCAGCACTACTAGTTGGAATAGCTTCTACCCACTTAGTAACGTAATCAACATCAACTAAAATATGTGTATATCCATTAGAGGCAGGAAAAGGTCCCATATAATCAAAGCCCCAAACATCAAATGGTTCAATAACAAGTGAATAATTCATAGGCATTTCTTGATGTCTACTAATATTACCAATTCTTTGACATTCATCACAAGATAAGACAAACTTACGGGCATCCTTGAAGAGAGTAGGCCAATAAAAACCAGATTGCAATACCTTATGTGCAGTTCTATCTCCAGCGTGGTGTCCTCCATAAGCTTCGGAGTGACACTTGCGTAGGATCTGTTCCTGTTCATGCTCAGGTACACAACGTCTAATAACACCATCTACTCCTTCTTTATAAAGATGTGGTTCATCCCAAAAGTAATGTCTCAAATCATAGAAAAACTTTTTTCTTTTGCTCATATGTGAAACTAGGTGGTATGAATTTTGCGACAATATAATTAGTATAATCATCATACCATGGAGTGCTACGAGAAGTACTTATAACATTTAATTGTTCATTAGGAAAGCTATCATCAATAGGTAGTGGGTCATCAAGAACATTTTCTAGCCTAGACAAGTTGTCTGCAACGGGGTTCTCAGCTCCCTTTCTATCAACAATATGCAAATCAAATTCTTGTAGCAAGAGAACCCATCTAATAAGTCTAGGTTTAGCATCTTTCTTTTCCATCAGATATTTAATAGCAGCATGATCAGTGTGAATAGTTACTTTAGAATCAACAATATAAGGTCTGAACTTATCACAAGCAAATACAACTGCTAAGAATTCTTTTTCAGTAGTAGCATAATTTCTCTGAGCATTGTCTAGAGTCTTACTAGCATAATGGATAACATTTAATTTCTTATCAACGCTCTGCCCTAGAATAGCACCTACAGCATAATCAGTAGCATCACACATAATTTCAAAGGGTAAATTCCAATCAGGTGGCTGTACAATAGGTGGAGAGATTAATTCTTTCTTAAGTATTTCAAATGCTTCTACACAATCATCACCAAAGACAAATGATATATATTTTTGTAATAAATTAGTCAGAGGCCGAGAAATTTTTGAGAAGTCCTTAATGAACCTCCTATAAAATCCGGCGTGACCGAGGAAACTTCTTATACCTTTGATGTCCTTGGGACATGGCATCTTTTCAATAGCATCAACCTTGGCTTTATCAACTTCAATACCTCTTT
>NW_021261779.1:0-1026 GCF_002162155.2 Triticum dicoccoides
TCTTAGCCTGCAAACTAAGGGAGAAAATCTCAATCGTTGAGCTTGTGCTCAGATTGTCTGAGTGCAACAATCACTTGAATTGAGTGGGAGTTGATCTTCCAAATGAGATAGTGATGTTTCTCCAAAGTCATTGCCACCGAGCTGCTAGAGCTTCGTGATGAACTATAACATATCAGGGATAAATAAGATGATCCTTGAGGTATTCACGATGTTTGACACCGCGAAAGTAGAAATCAAGAAGGAGCATCAATTGTTGATGGTTGGTGAAACCACTAGTTTCAAGAAGGGCAAGGGCAAGAAGGGATACTTCATGAAACGGCAAATCAGCTGCTGCTCCAGTGAAGAAACCCAAGGTTGAACCCAAACCCGAGACTAAGTGCTTCTGTAATAAGGGGAACCGTCACTAGAGCAGAATTACCCTAGATACTTGGTAGATGAGAAGGCTGGCAAGGTCGATAGAAGTATATTGGATATACATTATGTTAATGTGTACTTTACTAGTACTCCTAGTAGCACCAGGGTATAATATACCGGTTCGGTTGCTAAGTGTTAGTAACTCAAAATAAAAGCTACAGCATAAACGGAGACTAGCTAAAGGTGAGCTGACGATATGTGTTGGAAGTGTTTCCAATGTTGATATGATCAAGCATCGCACGCTCCCTCTACCATCGAGATTTGGTGTTTGCGTTGAGCATAGACATGATTGGATTATGTCTATCGCAATACGGTTATTCATTTAAAGAGAATAATGGTTACTCTATTTATTTGAATAATACCTTCAATGGTCTTGCACCTAAAATGAATGGTTCATTGAAATCTCGATCGTAGTGATACACATGTTCATGCCAAAAGATAGTAATGATAGTACCACCTATTTGTGGCACTGCCACGTAAGTCATATCGGTATAAAATGCATGAAGAAGCTCCATGTTGATGGATCTTTGGACTCACTCATTTTTGAAAAGTTTGAGACATGCGAACCATGTCTATTGGTATATATGCATGAAGAAACTCCATGCAAATGGA
>NW_021261780.1:0-1149 GCF_002162155.2 Triticum dicoccoides
AGTTGGTTGGAAGCACGTATCAGAGGTGACAACACTGTTTGTGATGAGCTGTACTTGTTATCCAGGGGACCATCTTTGACTGTATTGATTTGGAAAGGATACGAGATAAATGGGAATACATTTTACACGATTGACCAAGATCAAAAGAGCACCAACCAAAACAGCGGTGTCCGCTTTGATGCAACAACCGAGAGGGGAAAGGACACATATTATGGTTACATAGTGGACATATGGGAACTTGACTACGGACATGATTTTAAGGTCCCTTTGTTTAAGTGCAAATGGGTCAATCTGTCAGGAGGCGGGGTACAGGTAGACCCACAGTACAGAATGACAACAGTGGATCTGAAAAATCTTGGGTACACTGACGAACCGTTCGTCCTAGCCAATGATGTGGCACAGGTTATCTATGTGAAGGACATGTCCAGCAGACCGAGAAAGAGAAAAGATAAGGAAGCAAATACATCATACGATGAGCCAAAGCACCACATAGTTCTTTCAGGAAAAAGGGACATCGTGGGAGTGGAGGACAAGACAGACATGTCTGAAGATTATGAAAAGTTTCATGAAATTCCTCCCTTCAAAGTCAAGGCTGACCCCAGCATCCTGATAAACGATGAAGATTATCCATGGTTACGGCGCAATAAGCAAATGACACAAGCGAAGAAAAAGTGAAGACTTTCTCCTGCAACTATTATGATGATACCATGCCAACTTTGTAACTGACGAGTATGATACCATTGTTTGTTTTGTACATGCACATGCTATGTGTGGGTCAATTTATGATACCATGTCAACTTTCAACTTTTTCAGAGTTCATTTGAAATGCTTTAATGTCTTATGGTTCGGCCCTCGTAATAATTAAAAATAGCAACAATAAGTATTTTGTTGTAAGTAGAAACAAAATAAAATAAATAAAGCAAGAAAGAAAACAAAAAAAGTGTTTTCAAATTTGAAAAGTAATGGCACTAACAGAAAGTTTATAATTTTCCTAAAACTAAAAGCAAAAAGAATTAAAAAATAAAGCAAAAAACAAAAGAAAATAAATAATGCAGAAAACAAAACAAAAAAACAACAGTAAGTATTTTGTTGTAAGTAGAAACAAAATAAAATAAATAAAGCAAGAAAGAAAACAAAAAAAAAGTGTTT
>NW_021261781.1:0-8915 GCF_002162155.2 Triticum dicoccoides
AAGGTCCAATGGCTAAGTGACTCTGGCACTATACGAGTTGAGCATACGGTCCAAGTCTCCTTCAAAATTGGTGCCTATGAAGACACTTTGGAATGTGATGTGGTCCCAATGACCGTTTGCCACCTCCTTCTTGGTCGACCATGGCAATTCGACCATGGTGTCATCCACAATGGGCGCACCAATCACTATAGCTTCAAGATGAAAGGGAAGGAGTATGTGCTACGACCTATGTCTCCTAGTCAAGTGATAGCCGACAAGCAAGCCACCCACCATGGAGAGAAGAGTGAGAAAGTGACCCACCCAAAAGTGAGTGAGAGCCACAAGACAAATATGAGCGCCTCTTCGCCTAGAGAGAAAAACCTCATCCTATTTGCCACCAAAAGTGAGATTAGAGAATTGTGTGAGAACCCATCGAGTGTGATGCACTTCGTCCTTGTGTGCAAAGATGGAGAGCAAACAACTAACACCTCTCATGAGCTACCTTTAGTGTTTCAATCTCTTTTGCAGGAATTCCAAGATGTTTTCCCCGATGAGCTACCTCCGGGTCTACCTCCACTTCGAGGCATTGAGCATCGAATCGACCTCATCCCCGGAGTGCCACTTCCAAACAAAGCTCCATACCGTGTCAACCCCGAAGAGACAAGGGAAATCCAACGGCAAGTACAACAACTCATCGACAACGGTCATGTACGTGAAAGCTTAAGCCCTTGTGCCGTTCCCGTTATACTTGTGCCTAAGCCCGATGGAAGTTTCCTTTTGTGTTCCGATTGTAGACCTATAAATGCTATTACCGTTCGCTATAGGCATCCCATTCCTCGCTTAGATGATATGCTTGATGAACTTAGCGGAGCCAACTTTTTCTCAAAAATTGACCTTAAAAGTGGTTATTACCAAATACGCATTCAAGAAGGTGATGAATGGAAAACTGCTTTCAAAACTAAATTTGGCTTGTATGAGTGGTTAGTCATGCCTATGGGTCTATCGGAAGCTCCCGGTACTTTCGTGCGTCTTATGCATCATGTGCTTAGACCTTACATTGGAGTATTTGTTGTGGTTTACTTTGATGACATTCTTGTGTTTAGCAAAACAATGAAAGACCATATTAATCATGTTAAATCCATTTTGCAAACCCTTCGCAAGGAAAGCCTTTATGCAAATTTGAAAAAATGCACGTTTGGTGTTGACAAAGTGGTTTTCTTGGGATTTGTTGTCTCTTCAAAAGGTGTTCATGTTGCCGAAACTAAAATTGAGGCAATTAAAACTTGGCCCCAACCAACCAATTTGCAACAAGTGCGTAGTTTCCTTGGCCTTGCAGGATTTTATCGCCGATTTGTGAAAAACTTTAGCACAATTACCGCTCCTTTGCATACCTTGAGTAAGAAGAATGCTCTTTTTGTTTGGGGATCTTTGCAATCCACCGCTTTTAATGAGCTCAAGTCTTTGCTTACTCATGCTCCGATTCTTGCTTTGCCCAATTTTGACAAAACTTTTGAGGTTCATCGTGATGCAAGTGGTACCGGAATTGGCGGAGTTTTGATGCAAGAAAAACAAGCCATTGCTTATTTTAGTGAAAAACTCTCCGGTGCTCAACTTAATTATCCCATCTATGACAAAGAATTGTATGCTTTAGTGCGTGTGCTACATGTTTGGGAACATTATCTTAGACCTCATGAGTTTGTCATCCATACCGATCATGAAACGCTTAAGTACTTAAAAGGTCAAACTAAATTGAACAAGCGTCATGCCAAATGGAGTGAATTCATTGAATCTTTTCCTTATGTTATCAAGTACATTAAGGGTAAAGAAAATGTAGTTGCGGATGCACTTTCATGCATATGCACACTTGTGACTAAACTTGAGTTGAATGTTATTGGTTTTGAGCATATAAAAGATTTGTATGAGCATGATCTTTCTTTTGCTACTCCTTATGCTAAATGTTTGACACACACGTCTTGGGAACGATATTACATCAAGGATGATTATCTTATGAGAGCTAACAAACTTTGCATTCCCGAGTCTTCTCTTCGTTTGCTACTTTTGCACGAGGCTCATGGAGGTGGACTCATGGGACACTTTGGACGCGACAAGACTTTCGCCACGCTCTCCAAGAACTACTTTTGGCCCAAGATGTTCTGTGATGTCTCACGCTTCACCAACCGTTGCTCTACATGTCGCAAAGCTAAGTCAAAAGCTCAATCCCATGGTCTTTACATGCCACTTCCTATTCCTTATCAACCTTGGGAAGACATTAGCATGGATTTTGTACTTGGTTTGCCTAGAACACAAAATGGCAAGGATTCTGTCTTTGTTGTTGTGGACAGATTTTCTAAGATGGCACATTTCATTCCTTGCAACAAGATAGACGATGCTGCACATATTGCTAATCTCTTTTGTAGGGAAATCTTGCGACTTCATGGATTGCCAAAGACGATTGTCTCCGATCGTGACGTCAAGTTCTTGAGTTACTTTTGGAAGACACTATGCGCCAAGCTCGGCATCAAGCTATTGTTCTCTTCGGCATACCATCCTCAAACCGCCGGCCAAACGGAGATGACGAACCGTACACTCTCCACTCTACTTCGCGTGTTGATCAAGAGGAACATCAAGGAGTGGGAGGCGTGTCTACCCATCGCCGAGTACGCCTACAACCGTGCAAGACATTCCACGACCGGCAAGTCCCCCTTCGAGGTCGTCTATGGCTTCAACCCTTTGTCCCCATTGGACATTCTACCTCTTCCTCTACAAGAGCGAACCAACCTCGACGCAAGCGCTCGTGCATGCTACATCAAGAAGATGCATGAAGATACAAGGCACACCATCGAGCGCCAAGTACAACGACTAACGACCAAGCTCAACATCAACAAGCAACCCATGGTATTCAACATTGGTGATCTAGTGTGGCTACATCTTCGCAAGGACCGCTTCCCCAAAGAACGCAAGTCCAAGCTTCTACCACGCGCCGATGGACCTTTCAAGGTTCTAGCACGCTACAACGACAACGTCTACAAGATCGACCTACCACGAGACAAGTACAACGTGAGCGACATCTTCAACATCAAGGACCTCGCACCTTTCCATGGTGATGCACCTTTTGATCTGAGGTCGGATCTCTCCCAAGGGGGGGAGATGATGCGGAGCATCCCTCGCTCATCCCCATGGATGTGCCTACATCTCCCTCGACACCACTTGGACCCATGATACGAGCCCGAGCTAAGGCCATTGAAGATAAGGTGAACTCGCTCCTCTCCGAACTTCCTATTCCTACTCACGAGACGTGGCTACTACCTCATTCAGAAACTCTGTGTGTTATCAGGTGCCTGGAAACGAGCCACGGAGAAGCGACCCCCAAGAACCAAGACGGCGAGGACCCCAATCATGATGAACAAGAAGAAGAGCTGTCGCGAAGCTATAGGCGTCGGACGACTGACAGTGTCCGGACGTTCGACGAGTCCTAGGACACGGACGACCGGACCCCTCCGGACGTCCGACACTTCGTCACCCGAACCAAACCTACGGACGTCCGGAGTGGACCGGACGACCGGACGCCAAGCACCCGAACCAAATCTACGGACGTCCGAGCGCGCCCGGACGACCGGACCCTCCTGAAGCCCCGGACGACCGACCCCCTACGGACGACCGACGCGCCTACACCCGAGCTGAAACAACGAACGTCCGAGCCCGCCTGGACGACCGGACCGTCACGAGCCTCCGGACGTCCAACGCCTTCCGGACGTCCGACTCCTGAGTGACCAAACCTGGGGGCTGGAGCCCTTGTACCCCTTCGTTTTGACTTCCATTTGCACTAAGACTATAAATAGGACACCCCACCTCCTTGTACGGGCAGCATTGGATTAGCTCGTATTTGTGAGAGAGTCTTTGCTCATCCACTTGGATACTTCTCCTCGGAGTTCAGGACCTCTTCGGAGAAGATCCCCCAAGCGGATTCAAGACCCCTCTCGAGGGAAGACCATCAAGACCTCCGTTAGGAGATGAACTGTCCTTTGTATCCTTACCTTTGTTGATTGTGGATCATATGTATCTCTTTGTGTTCGGTGATCTAGCACTTGTGTGATCTATTCTTTGTCAGTTTCGTGATTCTCTCTCGTCCTCCCCGTGATTTCCCCTTTGTGCTTTCGCGTGTTCTTCGTGTTTCTCCCGTGGGATCCCTCCAAACGTGAAAGATCAGCCACCTAGGGTTCCGCCCTACATCAATAAGCTTTCATATTTTTCTGGTAGGCATGTGCCCATAGTGCGCCTTTAACAGGCCTAAACATAATTTGGGCCCTCAGTAAAAATAGGCCGTTTACAGGTGTAAATATCTCGAGACCATAAAAAACATGGGCCTTTAATAGACAGAAAGTGAGATTGGGCCCTGATTGTGCCAAATAACCCACTGGTCTTAGCAGGCCGAAATGGTGGCCCATTTACGATGCAGATCTTTGTCAGGCCGAAATTCGGACGCGCCGTAAATGCGCCGACCTAATACACGGGCCTTTAACAGGCCGGAACTTCGGTCGGGCTAGATTAACGTCATTTTATATAGGTCGTTAATGGGCCCGATATGACGTTGGTCCACATATGGCCCATGGTTTTTGTCCGGCGTTAACATGCCGAAAATGATAACAAGCCGAAAGTGGCCCAAATATATAGTGGGCCTCTAACAGGCTGAATGTCAGACATGGCCGAATATGACCCAAATCCTTCACGGTCGTTTATGGGCCAAAAGTTTTGATGGCCTGTAAATTGGCCCAAATGAAGCAGGACCTTTAACAGGCCAGAAATACATCGGGTCGTAATTTGGCCCAAATACTTAGCGGACTGTTAACGGCCCAGAAGTGACTATGGGCCGCGATGATGACAAGTTTAGGACAGGCTGTTGATGGGCCATTTGACACTAGCCATACGGGCCTTAACAGAGAATGTTGAGCCTTTAGCTGGGCCGACCCATTATGGTCTGCAAAATCTTGTGGGCCTTTAGCTGGCCGGGCCCATTGTGGTCTGCTAAATCTTGTGGGCCTTTAGCTGGCCGGGCCCATTGTGGTCTGCTAAATCTTGTGGGCCTTTAGCTGGGCCGGCCCATTATGGTCTGCAAAATATTGTGTGCCTTTAGCTGGGCCGGCTCATTATGGTCCGCTAAATCTTATGGGCCTTCAGTTGGGCTGGCCCATTTAAACTTTATGGGCCACTTTTGGGTCCGTCCACATGTCAACATATCATAGGCCCATGTCGACCGTTGGATGAGTGACACATGTGCCAACGCGGAGCTGACACGTGGTTCCGTCGGCCAATGAGAATTTTACAAGTGGAAAGTCGGCATTGGTCGTGACTGTTAGCGGGTTATCGGATCCAAAACCCGGCCCGATAGCTTAACGGAGGTTAACGGCGTCCCATTATGGTGGATGCCACATGTCGGTCACCCTTGACGAAAGCACTTCTATGACGCGTGATTTATTGTCATGGAAGTGGACACTTCCGTGATGATAATTTTGGTAATGTCATGGAACACTTCTACGATAGCACGGGTATGACTATCTTGATTCTGTCATAAAATCGTCATGGATGTACATGCATGACAGAAAACGCGACCTACTGTGACAAACATGTATCATCACATAAGTGTATTTTTTTGTAGTGAAAGGGGTGGTGGAGTTTAACTGCACTAAGGCAGCTTTGACTCAGTGGCTCGCCTGAACTACGATTGCAAGTAACTCCTTTGAGGTGCCGCACACGAGTCCACATATTCACCATATCAATACACCACTATGGATCCGCTCATGTCTCCCTATGAGAACGCCACCCATAGCACTCACGCTTATCTTGCGCATTTTAGAGTATCCACTTTTACTTGTCTATGAACTGTATAAGCAACCAAGTAGTCCTTTACCGTGGACGCAACTATTTGAATAGATGATGTTAACCCTGCAGGGGTGTACTTCTTCACACACGCTCTCGCCACTTACCGCCATGTCCACATCATGTATCTCGGCAACCTTCAAGAGGAAGCCTGGCGAGGGTGTCAACCACGACCTGACTTACCACAAAGTCCCTAGTCCAGGTTTATTGCCTATTCAGGTTCCCTCCACAGGGAGTCCGTCCGAGGTTTCCACATACGGCCCCGAATGATGTGTGTAGGGTTCTCGGGTCACTAAACGGGCAGCTCCGTACACCGGGCCATGTGCCTACCGCATCATAGCCCACCCCTCGGGTCAGCGCTGCACACGGCCTCCAGCATAATACAAACACCAGAAACTACTTGCAACTCCTGGACAGAGGACATGGGCGGTTAATAAGTCGAGAGGGTTCATTGGTTTCGGGCCCAACGCGTGCTAGTAGCCGATCTTAAATCACATACATAGATCTCAGTTCCTACGGACGGTTGCAATGAAACAACCCACCATGTACTCCTACATGGCCTCTCATCGGTACCTTTACCAAATCGTGTTCACACACTTAGCTCACACATAGTAGGACATGTACATCACCATTCCAATTCATCCCTGATGAATCAGGACCTGACTCAACTCTAAGCAATAGCAGTCATGACAAACAAGCATGAATGAGTAGGCACATCAGGGCTCAAACAGCTCCTACTCATGCTAGTGGGTTTCATCTATTTACTGTCGCAATGACAGGTCATGCGGAGGAAAGGGGTTCAACTAACGCAACATGTAACAGATGAATCATTGTTTTCCTAATGCAGTAAAAGAGAGCAGGAGTGAGAGAGTGGGATTGTATCGGAATGAACAAGGGGGTTTTGCATGCCTGTCACTTCTGAAGATAGTAGAGCTCTTCATCGCTGTCATCGAACTCGTCATCGGAACAACGTCTACTGAGAGGGGAGAAACACCGGCAACAGAGAAAGAACACAATCAATGCAATGCAACAATATGATGCATGATCATGACACGACAATATGATGTGATTTGAGCTGATGCAACTAGCAATAAGTTAAATGAAGTTGGTTTGAACCCTAGGTTCAAATTCAAACTCCATATGTTAATATTCATATGCCAACTAGTTGATTTACCCTAAACAATAGTCATAAGTTATTCTAACATGCATGAAAATGGTACAAATGGATAGATTGGATTTTCCTAATCATTTTTCATATATAAATTATTTAATATGGAGTTATAGATAATTTTCTATGAATTTTTGAAGTTTTAAACATTTTCTAAAAAAATTTCAATTATTTTTAATCCAAAAAATTGTTAATTGCATCAGCATGACCTTACCGTGATGTCAGCTAGCGCGGCCCAGGTCAAACCTGACCAGTGGGACCCACTGGTCAGTGACATGCCTAACTAACAGAGTTAATTAGCATTAATCTAATTCTAATCTAGAGTAGTTACGGGCCTCGGCCCACATGTCAGTGACTCAAAGTGTAGTTAGTGAGGCGATTAACCCCTAACAGTGGTGGTTAGCACTAATCAAAACCTAAACTAGTTTCAGTTAGGGGTCGGCCCCACATGTTAGTGACTCGGGTGGGGTCCAGCCGGGGTCAAATTGCGTCAAACCCACCGGCAGTTTACCGCCGGCGAGTTTAGACGCGGCGGAGCACGGTGGAAACCCACCACAGGGCACCGTTCGCCTGCGCCTCGGGGCTCCCTAGGGAGCTAGTGCAACGACCCAGCCAACAGTGGTCTCAGGGAGGCCGGAGGTGGACGATAGCGATGATGGCGAGCTTGACTACGGCGGCCGGAGCTCGGGCGTTGATGAAACCGATGACGTAGTGCGCGGGAGGATCAACAGCTAGCACCAATGGGTTCAACACGTTCCCACGAGGCCAACATACATATGCATGGGACCATTTGATAATCGTAGCATCGTCGGCGACGAGCTCAGGCGGCAGTGCAGTCATGTGATAGTGGCACGGTGGCTACAATGTGCAAGAGGGAGAACTGAGAGGGGGAGAATGATCAGCAGCTCACCGCAAACACGACAAGCGAGTCAGCGAGCTCGAGGAGAGGTTGATGAGGAGGTGAGGTCGCGGGTGATCTGTAGGATCGAAAGTATGTCTAGAGGGGGGGTGATTAGACTACTTGACCAAATAAAAACTTAACCTTTTCCCAATTTTAATTCTTGGCAGATTTTAGCAATTTAGCACAAGTCAAGCAATCAAGACACGGTTCAAGCAAGTATGCAATGAGTATATGAGCAGCAGAAAGTAAAGCATGCAACTTGCAAGAAGGTAAAGGGATGGGATTGGAGTGTGCAAACGCAATTGGAGACACAGATCTTTTTGGCGTGGTTCCGATAGGTGGTGCTATCATACATCCACGTTGATGGAGACTTCAACCCACAAAGGGTAACGTTTGCGCGAGTCCACGGAGGGCTCCACCCACGAAGGGTCCACGAAGAAGCAACCTTGTCTATCCCACCATGGCTATCGCCCATGAAGGACTTACCTCACTAGGGTAGATCTTCACGAAGTAGGTGACCTCCTTGCCCTTACAAACTCCTTGGTTCAACTCCACAATCTTGTCGGAGGCTCCCAAGTGATACCTAACCAATCTAGGAGACACCACTCTCCAAAAGGTAATAGATGGTGTGTTGTTGATGAACTCCTTGCTCTTGTGTTTCAAATGTTAGTCTCCCCAACACTCAACTCTCTCTCATAGGATTGGATTTGGCGGAAAGATGATTTGAGTGGAAAGCAACTTGGGGAAGGCTAGAGATCAAGATTCATATGGTTGGATTGGAATTTCTTGGCCTCAACACATGAGTAGGTGGTTCTCTCTCAGAAAATGAATGCTGGAAGTGTAGGCACGTTCTGATGGCTTCCCCAGGAATGAGGAGAGGGTGGAGGGGTATGTATAGCCTCCACACAAAATCTAACCGTTACACACAATTCACCAAACTCGGTGGGACCAAATCAGAAAACTCGGTCGAACCGATTTAGTTCATAATGTGAC
>NW_021261782.1:0-1500 GCF_002162155.2 Triticum dicoccoides
ACTCGCCTAAGTTATAAAAATCCTACCGAGTGAGGAGCAACCCCCCCACTCGGAGGCTTAGCTGCGAATCCGTTTCGCCTAAGTTATCAAAATCCTACCGAGTGTAGACCAAGCACTCGCCTAAGTTATAAAAATCCTACCGAGTGTAGAGCAACCCTCTCACTCGGGGGCTTAGCTGCAGTCCAAGCACTCGCCTAAGTTATCAAAATCCTACCGAGTGTAGAGCAACCCTCTCACTCGGAGGCTTAGCTGCAGTCCAAGCACTCGCCTAAGTTATCAAAATCCTGCCGAGTGAAGAGTAAACCTCTCACTCGGGGGCTTAGCTGCAGCCCAGTGCTTGCCTAAGTGGACTGAAGAATAAGTCGATTGCAGTAAAGGCGCCTTGCTTTGAACCTGCAAAAGACATTTCGAGCCAAAGTCAATCATATTCAAGCACCAAATTCAAGTTTGAATCGATATCTAAAGGAACCGAGAGTGCTCAGGCGTTAAGCCTGTTAAAGTTTATCGGTTACAATTCCACTCGGCATACCGAGGCAAATTTAAAAGCGTCGAGCCAGAAGAAGTTTTTTACCCCTCCTGTGGAGGGCTGGAAGGAGCAACGAATTCATCAAGGTCAATTCCGTCGGCGATCCGAGTGGCAGCTGCAAGGAAAGTTTCCATAAAGGACCTGAAGTCGTGCTTCTTGGTATTGGCCACCCGAAGGGCCGCCAGCTTCTCTTCTCGTGCATCCTTACAGTGGACTCGGGCAAGACACAGAGCAACATCTGCACCACACCGAGCCGAGGACTTCTTCCATTCCTGCACTCGACCAGGGATCGTGTTCAACCGGGCCATCAGCGATTCAAGGTCATTCTGAAGTGTCTCCTCAGGCCAAAGCGTCGAGTCGATGCGAGATGTGGCGGCCTTCAGCCTTGCGAGATAGTCCACGACAGCTGCAACACGGGACTCCAGTCGGAGAACATCCATGGCAACTTCATCGTTCATCGGAGAATTGACGGGGTCGAGGTTTGGCTCCAACAGCTAGTTTCTTCTTCAAAGTTTTGACAAAATTCTGCAAGGGTGATCACTAAGTCAAGGAGATGGTCGAATGGAAAAATCACAATTGGAAATGTCTGCCAAGCATAGAGGTTTACCTTCAAGCATAAGAAACAGCTTCTTGGCAAGTCCACTCAGGAAGGCCTCCAGATCAGTTTTCTTCCCAGTCAATTTGGCGACTTGGTCGGTCAGGGCAGCTTTATCAGTTTTCAGTCGACTGACCTCCTTGTTGGCAATCCCAAGAGCAGCTTTCAGATTGGTATTGTCTTGTTCGAGCTTGGTGACTGAAGCTAACTTCTCGTCAGCAAGCTTGATCTTCTCAGCTAGCTCAAGGTCTTTCTTCTGTTGGGCCTCCCTTACCTTACCTGCAAGTTACAGCAAGATCAGATTTTGAAACAAGCAAGGGGAAAAGCAGTCGTCAGGGTCTCACCAAACATACCTTCGGTCTCCTCCTTTGCCTTTGTC
>NW_021261783.1:0-1329 GCF_002162155.2 Triticum dicoccoides
ATATGCCTTTGCCTGTACCTAGTGTTCCTTGGGAGGATATATCTATGGACTTTGTTTTAGGTTTACCTCGAACAAAGAAGGGGAGGGATAGCATATTTGTTGTCGTGGATAGATTCTCGAAAATGGCACACTTTATACCATGTCATAAAAGTGATGATGCTGTTAATGTTGCTGATTTGTTCTTTCGTGAATTTATTCGCTTGCATGGTGTGCCAAATACTATTGTTTCAGATCGTGATACTAAATTTCTTAGCCACTTTTGGAGATGTTTATGGGCTAAGTTGGGGACTAAACTGCTTTTTAGTACTACTTGTCACCCCCAAACTGATGGACAAACTGAAGTAGTCAATAGAACGTTGTCTACTATGCTTAGGGCTGTTTTGAAGAATAATAAGAAAATGTGGGAGGAATGCTTGCCTCATATTGAATTTGCTTATAATCGTTCATTGCATTCTACTACTAAGATGTGCCCTTTTGAAGTTGTGTATGGTTTCCTACCTCGTGCACCTATTGATTTGTTGCCTCTTCCATCTTCCGAGAAGGTTAATTTTGATGCTAAACAACGTGCTGAATTGATTTTAAAAATGCATGAGTTAACTAAGGAAAACATTGAGCGTATGAATGCTAAATATAAACTTGCTGGAGATAAGGGTAGAAAACATGTTGTGTTTGCACCTGGAGATCTTGTTTGGTTACATTTGCGTAAGGATAGATTTCCTGATTTGCGCAAATCAAAGCTAATGCCACGTGCTGATGGTCCCTTTAAGGTGTTAGAGAAAATAAACGATAATGCATATAAACTTCAGCTGCCTGCAGATTTTGGGGTTAGTCCCACTTTTAACATTGCAGATTTGAAGCCTTATTTGGGTGAGGAAGATGGACTTCCGTCGAGGACGACTTCATTTCAAGAAGGGGAAGATGATGAGGACATCAATACAATTGTTACACCCACAGCCCCTGCTGCTATACATACTGGACCAATTACTAGAGCTCGTGCACGCCAACTAAATTACCAGGTACTTTTGTTTCTTGGTAATGATTCTAATGTTCATGAGAATATGATGCTGCCTAAATTGGATACATTTGTTTTGCTTACAAATGAAGGGCCTAGCTTGGAGAAGGATGAACATTGGAGCAAGAACAAGCATGGAGATGATGGCATGCGCAAGGGGAACAAGAACGGAGTTACAAGTGATGATTTCAGGACTTTGAAGCCACCATAATGGGTGCATGAAGCCTTGGACGAAATATACAAGATGCCACTTCATAAATTTCGTCCCGAGGCTATTTTAGGTGCTGCGTCACCTTATTATTGGGCCAGGCCCATGT
>NW_021261784.1:0-1179 GCF_002162155.2 Triticum dicoccoides
CCTGGTCTTCGGATCCGTGGTAAGCTCCTTTGTTTTCGGGTCCTTCTTGTACCGGGCCCTGACAAAGTTCCTGGTCTGCTTGTCACCGTATTTATCGAAGAGGGGCGGTAGGCCTTGCTCGGCACGGTCCGCCTCCTCCTTGTCCCATATAGGCTCCGCCACTCTGTAACCGCCGGGACCGAGTGTGTGTTCCCCTATGTTCAGCTCCCGCATTTGTTTCCCCCACTCACTTGATTGGGAGCTTGCGGTGCTCGAGCAATTGATCTTGAAGTCATTGTAGTCATCTTCGGTGATCGAAGGATTTTTCTCCTTGATCTTCTCATAACTCTCACCTTTCTCGATCATTCTCTTCACATTGCTTTTCCAAGTAGACAGGGCCTTGCTCATCTTCGTGAGGGCAGCATTGTTCACTTTATTCCCTTTGAGGCTTGTGTTTTTGAATTCAGCGGGGAACTTGTATCGTTCGTGCAGCTTCGTGAAGAGGAGGTGGCGCAAATTCCCCCGGTCAGGATGCCTTAGGTTCTCGGTGTTGATCGAGACGGTGCTCCGGACAATGCACCCGAGCTGAAGCGAGTACCCCTTGACTATTCGTTCGGGCGCCGTTGGATTCCCGTTGGAGTCCACTTCAGTAACTTCCTCCTTGAGGGTGCGGAGCACGATCGGGCGCCAGTCCTTCCGTTGCCTCTTCGGCTGGCTGCTATCTGTGCGTGCGCCGCCATCATCAGTGGTGGCATCCTCGGCGGCACCATCAATGGTGGCATCAGTGTGGTCATCCTCGGCGGCACCATCCGTGGTCTCAGGATCGGTGGGGAAGGCGGCGGCCTCATACAAGTGAGGTTGTTCCTCCATCTCCTGGGACAGCTCCCAGAATGCCTTGCCGCCCGAACCCCCGGCCTCATCGTTGTGGGCCATGTTTCTCTCTAAATAGAAACAAAGTTTGGTCAAAAAGTTGGTTATTGTCAAGGAACAAGATCATGGTCTCATCATTTAGGGTTTGTCGACACCGAGGCATCCTAAAATCTAAGCTTTTATCATTGAGGGTTTTTCGACGCCAAGGCACCCTAAAAGCCTAACTTTTCATCATTTCGGTTTTTATCGACACCGAGGCACCCTAAAAGCCATGCATTAGTCACAAGTACGCCGGGGCACTTGATCCTACTTAATTAACTACTAAGATAC
>NW_021261785.1:0-19330 GCF_002162155.2 Triticum dicoccoides
AACCAACTCCGAGAGGTTATTGACCACGCCGGAGCACGATCAACCTGACCACGAGGGTCTGTTTCCTGCGAGCAAACGAAGAACAAGCAAGAAACTGAGATTGCAATCTGGATATTGCGAATATAAGATGAAAGCTTTATTGATCAAGGTGGGGTTCTGTGACGCCTTTGTCTGGTCGTTGAACACAAACGAAGTACGCAAAGTTGCAGCTATGGCGAACTTTTAATCTAAACAAAACCCAAAGTCTAAACGATGCCCTAAGGGCTGTATATATGGAGGAAGAGGGGGGAATTTCGTGGCCCTTGGTGGAGGGGTCCGAAATCAACCCTATCTCTTGTTTCCCCACACATACGGACTCTAAAAATAGCCTATACTTATGTATTTCGAAATTACATGGGCCTGCCCCAATAATAAGGTGACGCAGCACCTAAAATAGCCTCGGGACGAAATTTATGAAGTGGCATCTTGTATCTTTCGTCCAAGGCTTCATGCACCCATTATGGTGGCTTCAAAGTCCTGAAATCATCACTTGTAACTCCATTCTTGTTCTTGCTCCAATGTTCATCCTTCTCCAAGCTAGGCCCTTCATTTGTAAGCAAAACAAATGTATCCAATTTAGGCAGCATCATATTCTCATGAACATTAGAATCATTACCAAGAAACGAAAGTACCTGGTAATTTAGTTGGCGTGCACGAGCTCTAGTAATTGGTCCAGTATGTATAGCAGCAGGGGCTGTGGGTGTAACAATTGTATTGATGTCCTCATCAATCCTTGCATCTTGATCCAACTTTTGTGCAGAAAGCTTGTTGTCGATGTAGTCCCTTTTCCTTGCTTCAGAGTGACGAATGTCGGTGGAGAGGTTCTCGATGCGCTCTCTCAATCTTGATTGTGCGCCTTGCATTTGTCATTGTAGATCGAAGATTAACGCTTTGGTGATGTAGTTGTTCATGCCGTCGTTGTTGTGGAAGACCGGAGATGAAATGCCTTGCCTATCCATCACTCCAAGAGAAAAATGTGAGTGGTAGAAAGAGAAGAACGAATACCAAATGTACCTTGACCGAAGTTGAAAGTGGATCAATGATCACTCCAATGTGGACAAGGAAATAGCACAATTGGTACCAATTCTTGTCGGTTTCTCACACCTACACAAATAAGGCTTATGGTGGAGCTCGGTGAGGATAGTGGCACAAAAAATTGATGTAAAATGTTAGCAAGAGTCAATAATGTTGAAAGAGATTCACAAATTCGCAAGTGAAACAAGTAGACCAACAGCAATATGTGTCACACGGAAACACACACACGGATAGATAAATGGGGCCGTGCAACCAAGGAATGAGCTCAAAATGTGGAATCCACGGAAAATGCTCTTGTTGCACAACTCTAGAGAGACGCTAGCATGATTGCTCAATAGGCGGATACGACACTTGTGCACAACCTATAGGAGACAAAAATGCAACAACTTCTATCCCAAGTATGCTATGTATATATGGTTCCCGGTGTTATGATCCAAGATGATCTTATATGACAATGTGGTATGATGCTATGGCACTTGCTTACAAGCTCTTTGTTCACTCTTTTTCTTTGCTTAAAAGCTTTATTCTCTTTTTTTGTATGGCCACTTTTGCACAATGCACAAACCAAGATAGCTATTGTGTATATGCGGGAACAAACTTGAGGCACACGAGATGATATGATAACAAGATGATACCTATTGTATGGTATGTATGCAATGGGAGGTGTAGCTCGATGATCACTAATGTGTGCAAGTATCGTTGTCGGCAATACTCAAATGGCTAGTCTCAATAGGCAAGTGACGCAAAATGGGCTAGGGGTTATCAATGCAATGGCAAGGGAATATACAATGGAGGGATACCACGATACCAAGATGATATGGAGGTTACCGTCCTTGTCGATGATGAGTGGCGGTGATCTTGATGGAGATACCAAGATGATGGAGACTCGTCCCTAAGTAGCCGAAACACCTTAGGAAACGAAAAAACCGCGAACTCAAAATCTCAAATGTCAAAATGGTGGTAGCGGGATGCGGTGGTGGTGTTGCGGAAGCTCAATGGGATTACGACAATGCAATGATGGGTTATGCGAGTAGGCAATGCGGAAATGGAGGGTAAGGTGGTGGACTATACACGGTGTCGGAGTTGGAAGCATGGTCCCTAAGTAGCTGAAACACCTTAGGAGACACAACTCACAACACAACCAAAATTGGGTTAAGTTGGGGTGGCGGGAATGTATATTGGTCAAGCCTATGCGGAAGTAGTGGTGGTGGTTGATGAAGAAGCAATCGTCCCTAAGTAGCCTAGACACCTTAGGAGACTCAAATCACTCCTCAACCAACCACTAATGCGATGGGGAACAAAATTGGTTAGGTTGCGGAGGTCTGCGGTGGTGTAGCGGATGATGTGGTGGAAGCCCTAGGCAAAGATGCCAAAATGCACAAAATTTGATGGTGTCAAAAGGTGGTGAAACCAAGGTGAGGTCCTCGGGCACGTCGATAGCTTCAAAACGAGCCAAAGAACACTCAAATCGGAGTTCGGACTGAAAATGATAGAGGCAAAGGTGTCCCGTCTTTCGATGAGATGATGGATATCGCTTTGGTGGAAGTCGACTTTGACGATCCGACTACGAACGTGCGAGGACGTCGCGCCTTAGCAATCGCTAAACCAACTCCGAGAGGTTATTGACCACGCCGGAGCACGATCAACCTGACCACGAGGGTCTGTTTCCTGCGAGAAAACGAAGAACAAGCAAGAAACTAAGATTGCAATCTCGATATTGCGAATATAAGATGAAAGCTTTATTGATCAAGGTGGGGTTCTGTGACGCCTTTGTCTGGTCGTTGAACACAAACGAAGTACGCGAAGTTGCAGCTATGGCGAACTTTTAATCTAATCAAAACCCAAAGTCTAAACGATGCCCTAAGGGCTGTATATATGGAGGAAGAGGGGGAAATTTCGTGGCCCTTGGTGGAGGGGTCCGAAATCAACCCTATCTCTTGTTTCCCCACACATACGGACTCTAAAAATAGCCTATACTTATGTATTTCGAAATTACATGGGCCTGGCCCAATAATAAGGTGACGCAGCACCTAAAATAGCCTCGGGACGAAATTTATGGAGTGGCATCTTGTATATTTCGTCCAAGGCTTCATGCACCCATTATGGTGGCTTCAAAGTCCTGAAATCATCACTTGTAACTCCGTTCTTGTTCCCCTTGCGCATGCCATCATCTCCATGCTTGTTCTTGCTCCAATGTTCATCCTTCTCCAAGCTAGGCCCTTCATTTGTAAGCAAAACAAATGTATCCAATTTAGGCAGCATCATATTCTCATGAACATTAGAATCATTACCAAGAAACGAAAGTACCTGGTAATTTAGTTGGCGTGCACGAGCTCTAGTAATTCGTCCAGTATGTATAGCAGCAGGGGCTGTGGGTGTAACAATTGTATTGATGTCCTCATCATCCTCCCCTTCTTGAAATGAAGTCGTCCTCGATGGAAGTTCATCTTCCTCACCCAAATAAGGCTTCAAATCTGCAATGTTAAAAGTGGGACTAACCCCAAAATCTGCATGCAGCTCAAGTTTATATGCATTATCATTTATTTTCTCTAACACCTTAAAGGGACCATCAGCACGTGGCATTAACTATCCTTACGCAAATGTAACCAAACAAGATCTCCAGGTGCAAACACAACATGTTTTCTACCCTTATCTCCAGCAAGTTTATATTTAGCATTCATGCGCTCAATGTTTTCCTTAGTTAACTCATGCATTTTTAAAATCAATTGAGCACGTTGTTTAGCATCAAAATTAACCTTCTCCGAAGATGGAAGAGGCAACAAATCAATAGTTGCATGAGGTAGGAAACCATACACAACTTCAAAAGGGCACATCTTAGTAGTAGAATGCAATGAACGATTATAAGCAAATTCAATATGAGGCAAGCATTCCTCCCACATTTTCTTATTATTCTTCAAAACAGCCCTAAGCATAGTAGACAACGTTCTATTGACTACTTCAGTTTGTCCATCAGTTTGGGGGTGACAAGTAGTACTAAAAAGCAGTTTAGTCCCCAACTTAGCCCATAAACATCTCCAAAAGTGGCTAAGAAATTTAGTATCACGATCTGAGACAATAGTATTTGGCACACCATGCAAGCGAATAATTTCACGAAAGAACAAATGAGCAACATTAACAGCATCATCGCTTTTATGACATGGTATAAAGTGTGCCATTTTCGAGAATCTATCCACGACAACAAATATGCTATCCCTCCCCTTCTTTGTTCGAGGTAAACCTAAAACAAAGTCCATAGATATATCCTCCCAAGGAACACTAGGTACAGGCAAAGGCATATATAAACCATGAGGATTGAGTCGTGACTTAGCTTTTTGACATGTAGTGCAGCGAGCAATAAAACGCTCAACATCCCGTCTCATCTTTGGCCAAAAGAAATGTGTAGCAAGTACGTCCTCCGTCTTCTTCACGCCAAAGTGTCCCATTAATCCTCCTCCATGCGCCTCCTGCAACAACAAAAGACGAACGGAGCTAGCTGGAATGCATAGCTTGTTAGCACGAAACACAAATCCATCGTTAATAACAAACTTGTTCCACATTCTTTCTTCTTTACAATTATGCATTACATCTTTAAAATCAGCATCATGCACATATGCATCGGCAATAACATTTTCTTTTCCCTTCTTGTGTTTAATGACATAAGGGAAAGTCTCAATGAATTCAACCCATTTAGCATGTCTACGATTCAGTTTAGCTTGACTTTTAATATGTTTCAAAGATTCATGATCAGAATGTATAACAAATTCTTTGGGCCATAAATAATGTTGCCATGTTTCTAAAGTCCGAACAAGAGCATATAATTCTTTATCATAAGTAGAATAATTCAGACTAGGCCCACTCAATTTTTCAGAAAAGTATGCAACAGGTTTGCCATCTTGTAATAACACACCTCCTAATCCAATTCCACTAGCATCACATTCAAGCTCAAAAGTCTTATTAAAATCAGGAAGTTGGAGTAAAGGAGCATGTGTCAACTTATCTTTCAATACCGTGAAGGCTTCTTCCTGTGCGGTACCCCAAAGAAAAGGCACATCTTTCTTTGTAAGCTCATTAAGAGGTGCAGCAATGGTGCTGAAATCTCTCACAAAACGCCTATAGAATCCAGCGAGGCCAAGAAAACTCCTCACTTGTGTGACCGTTTTGGGCTGTGGCCAACTCTCAATAGCTTCAATCTTGGCTTTATCAACTTCAATTCCCTGTGGAGTAACAACATAGCCAAGAAAAGATACTCGGTCGGTGCAAAAGGTGCACTTCCTGATGAGGACATCAATACAATTGTTACACCCACAGCCCCTGCTGCTATACATACTGGACCAATTACTAGAGCTCGTGCACGCCAACTAAATTACCAGGTACTTTCGTTTCTTGGTAATGATTCTAATGTTCATGAGAATATGATGCTGCCTAAATTGGATACATTTGTTTTGCTTACAAATGAAGGGCCTAGCTTGGAGAAGGATGAACATTGGAGCAAGAACAAGCATGGAGATGATGGCATGCGCAAGGGGAACAAGAACGGAGTTACAAGTGATGATTTCAGGACTTTGAAGCCACCATAATGGGTGCATGAAGCCTTGGACGAAATATACAAGATGCCACTTCATAAATTTCGTCCCGAGGCTATTTTAGGTGCTGCGTCATCTTATTATTGGGCCAGGCCCATGTAATTTCGAAATACATAAGTATAGGCTATTTTTAGAGTCCGTATGTGTGGGGAAACAAGAGATAGGGTTGATTTCGGACCCCTCCCCCAAGGGCCACGAAATTCCCCCCTCTTCCTCCATATATACAGCCCTTAGGGCATCGTTTAGACTTTGGGTTTTGTTTAGATTAAAAGTTCGCCATAGCTGCAACTTCGCGTACTTCGTTTGTGTTCAACGACCAGACAAAGGCGTCACAGAACCCCACCTTGATCAATAAAGCTTTCATCTTATATTCGCAATATCCAGATTGCAATCTCAGTTTCTTGCTTGTTCTTCGTTTGCTCGCAGGAAACAGACCCTCGTGGTCAGGTTGATCGTGCTCCGGCGTGGTCAATAACCTCTCGGAGTTGGTTTAGCGATTGCTAAGGCGCGACGTCCTCGCACGTTCGTAGTCGGATCGTCAAAGTCGACTTCCACCAAAGCGAAATCCACCATCTCATCGAAAGACGGGACACCTTTGCCTCTATCAAAGAGGAAGGCACGTCCTCGAATGAAAATAATGCCTCTTTGCACACAAAAGCATAGCAAACAGATTTGCTGAAATCTAGCTCATCAATATCAGATTTGGTGGCAAATAAACATGCACTTTTCAATTTAATTTCAGAAGCAACACTAGATGGTTTATTATTAGGCTTCATTTGTTGCTCAAATTCTTTTGCCACAATCTGATTTTCACTCTTATTCGTCTCCTGTTTTGCTTTATTAGCTCTATTAATATCATCTTTCAAAATGGAATCAGGAGTCATAGGAAGCAAAGTAATATTTTTATCCTTATGAACAAGAGTATAGTGATTGTTTCTACCATGGTGTACAGAATTTTTATCAAATTGCCATGGTCTACCAAGTAATAAGGAACATACTTGCATAGGTACCACATCACAATCAACATAATCAGCATATGTAGAGATACTAAAATGCACACGAACAGTACGTGTTACCTTAACCTTGCCGCTGTTGTTGAACCATTGGATGTAGTAAGGATGTGGATGTGGTCTTGTGGTGAGAGAAAGCTTCTCCACCATCTCCATGCTAGCCAAGTTGTTGCAGCTCCCTCCGTCTATTATGACGCGCACAGAACGTTCCTTCACAACTCCCTTGGTATGGAACAAATTGTGCCTCTGATTTTGCTCAGCTTGTGTGACCTGCACACTCAAAACACGTTGAGCAACTAAACATCCATACCTGTCAGCGTCTTGAGGAGCCATGTATTGCGTCTCATGATCAGAATCATCTCCACCACGTTCTTCACGTGTAATAAGAGCCAATGTCTCCTCATCATAGTCACTAGCGGACTCATATCCACCATCCGCGGTAGCAATCATCACACGCGGAGATTTGCATTCCCTCGCATAATGACCTCCTCCCTTACAACGACGACAAATAATATCACTTGTGTGCCCTGTTGATGCCATGGAAGAAGAAGAACGCTGTGCAGGCCCCGCAGGTGCGCTCTTGGCAGATAATGGTGGTTGTGCCTGTTTTCTTGTATCACGGCTGGAGGTGGCACCGGATGGAGGTGCTGGTGCAGTTGAAGTAGAAGATGCACGTGGTGTCCATGATGAAGGTCGGCCTGCAGAAAAGTTAGTTCGCCCCAATGCTTGTCGATCCTGCACTTCACGTTCAGCTTTACAAGCAAGATGGAATAAACGAGTGATATTAGTATACTCCTTATAGTCTAGAATGGTCTGAATCTCTCTATTTAATCCACCCAGAAAACGTGCAAGCATAGCTTCATTCTCCTCAACAATACCACATCTAATCATGCCAGTTTGTAATTCCTGATAATATTCTTCTACAGAATTTTTCCCTTGTCTTAAACGCTGCAATTTTTTAAGCAATTCACGTTGATAATATGGTGGAACCCAACGCATACGCATAGCAGTTTTCAAAGCAGCCCAAGTAGTTGGAATAGGATATAATCTACAATGTTCAGACCACCATTGATAGAGGCAAAGGTGTCCCGTCTTTCGATGAGATGGTGGATTTCGCTTTGGTGGAAGTCGACTTTGACGATCCGACTACGAACGTGCGAGGACGTCGCGCCTTAGCAATCGCTAAACCAACTCCGAGAGGTTATTGACCACGCCGGAGCACGATCAACCTGACCACGAGGGTCTGTTTCCTGCGAGCAAACGAAGAACAAGCAAGAAACTAAGATTGCAATCTGGATATTGCGAATATAAGATGAAAGCTTTATTGATCAAGGTGGGGTTCTGTGACGCCTTTGTCTGGTCGTTGAACACAAACGAAGTACGCGAAGTTGCAGCTATGGTGAACTTTTAATCTAAACAAAACCCAAAGTCTAAACGATGCCCTAAGGGCTGTATATATGGAGGAAGAGGGGGGAATTTCGTGGCCCTTGGTGGAGGAGTCCGAAATCAACCCTATCTCTTGTTTCCCCACACATACGGACTCTAAAAATAGCCTATACTTATGTATTTCGAAATTACATGGGCCTGGCCCAATAATAAGGTGACGCAGCACCTAAAATAGCCTCATGACGAAATTTATGAAGTGGCATCTTGTATATTTCGTCCAAGGCTTCATGCACCCATTATGGTGGCTTCAAAGTCCTGAAATCATCACTTGTAACTCCGTTCTTGTTCCCCTTGCGCATGCCATCATCTCCATGCTTGTTCTTGCTCCAATGTTCATCCTTCTCCAAGCTAGGCCCTTCATTTGTAAGCAAAACAAATGTATCCAATTTAGGCAGCATCATATTCTCATGAACATTAGAATCATTACCAAGAAACGAAAGTACCTGGTAATTTAGTTGGCGTGCACGAGCTCTAGTAATTGGTCCAGTATGTATAGCAGCAGGGGCTGTGGGTGTAACAATTGTATTGATGTCCTCATCAACAAGAGTATAGTGATTGTTTCTACCATGGTGTACAGAATTTTTATCAAATTGCCATGGTCTACCAAGTAATAAGGAACATGCTTGCATAGGTACCACATCACAATCAACATAATCAGCATATGTAGAGATACTAAAATGCACACGAACAGTACGTGTTACCTTAACCTTGCCGCTGTTGTTGAACCATTGGATGTAGTAAGGATGTGGATGTGGTCTTGTGGTGAGAGAAAGCTTCTGCACCATCTCCATGCTAGCCAAGTTGTTGCAGCTCCCTCCGTCTATGATGACGCGCACAGAACGTTCCTTCACAACTCCCTTGGTATGGAACAAATTGTGCCTCTGATTTTGCTCAGCTTGTGTGATCTGCACACTCAAAACACGTTGAGCAACTAAACATTCATACCTGTCAGCGTCTTCAGGAGCCATGTATTGCGTCTCATGATCAGAATCATCTCCACCATGTTCTTCACGTGTAATAAGAGCCAAAGTCTCCTCATCATAGTCACTAGCAGACTCATATCCACCATCCGCGGTAGCAATCATCACACGCGGAGATTTGCATTCTCTCGCATAATGACCTCCTCCCTTACAACGACGACAAATAATATCACTTGTGTGCCCTGTTGATGCCATGGAAGAAGAAGAACGCTGTGCAGGCCCCGCAGGTGCGCTCTTGGCAGATAATGGTGGTTGTGCGTGTTTTCTTGTATCACGGCTGGAGGTGGCACCGGATGGAGGTGCTGGTGCAGTTGAAGTAGAAGATGCACGTGGTGTCCATGATGAAGGCCGGCCTGCAGAAAAGTTAGTTCGCCCCAATGCTTGTCGATCCTGCACTTCACGTTCAGCTTTACAAGCAAGATGGAATAAACGAGTGATATTAGTATACTCCTTATAGTCTAGAATGGTCTGAATCTCTCTATTTAATCCACCCAGAAAACGTGCAAGCATAGCTTCATTCTCCTCAACAATACCACATCTAATCATGCCAGTTTGTAATTCCTGATAATATTCTTCTACAGAATTTTTCCCTTGTCTTAAACGCTGCAATTTTTGAAGCAATTCACGTTGATAATATGGTGGAACCCAACGCGTACGCATAGCAGTTTTCAAAGCAGCCCAAGTAGTTGGAATAGGATATAATCTACAATGTTCAGACCACCATACACATGCAAAACTAGTGAAAGCACAAACAGCAGCAGCAACTCGTCTCTCCTCAGGATATTGTAAACATGTAAATCGTTGTTGAGTTTCTAACTCCCAAGTAAGATATATATCAGGAACATATCTACCCTCAAATGGTGGAATATTCAATTTCAGTTTAGGAATATGGACATCATCTCGTACCTGAGGTGGTGGTGCAGGCCTACCATTACGAATATATACCTGAGGTCGACCCGCTGGTGGTGGAGCTGGTGGCTGCTCGTAGATCTGATTTTGATGAACCTCATCCTCATAATCGCCCGCATACTCATCATCCTCCTGGGTACCAGTAGGAGCAGTAGCAGGAGCCAAAGAAGCACCAACAGCAGTAACAGCGGCACCAGAATTTTGTCCTGGCACAATAGGAACACGCTGTGCTCGTCCATACTGATTCGGAAGGGGGCGTAGTTGTTGTTTTTGCAGAGGTGCGACAGGTGCAGCCGGTGGTGGAAGACGCGCAAGCAGTTCATTAAATCTGTTATCGAGCTTTGTTTCGAACGTCTTCTCAAGGCCAGTGATCTTCTCCATGGCCTCTTCAAAATTGTTCAGCACATCTTGTACCTGTTCAGTCATCATTTGCTGAAACTTATCATGAAGCTCCTTGTTCGATAAGTTCTCCCAGTCAATCTCGTCGGCTTGTGATCTTGGCATGGTTAGCAGCAATAGAAACACACAAGAATATGATCCTACAGACTACTAAAAAGTGGTGGTGGTGTATCACAAATCCGTCAAGCAAATCTCAAATTCTTACCAGTTCTTACCCAGCAGTAGGCGGTGATCGGCAACCATTGTAGTCAAAAACTCTCAAAGCTTGGATAGAGCGATTACCAGGGAGAGTCAAACACACGACGTAGATGTATGTGGAGCTGGGAAGGCTTATAGTATGGTAGCAGAAAGGGTCAGCAATAATCAATTCAGAGATGCAAAGTTGAATAAACGCTCAACGACGTACTGTGCTGGTCCTAGGCTAGACTGTGCTAGAGACGCGAGCCTAGAACACCAACAAAATCACGGCGCGGCACGTAAACAAGGGAAAAGCACACTCTGAATTTTTATTTTCGCTATTTTTTTTGCGCTCTTTTTTTTGCGCTGCTTTTTTTTTTGCGAAAAATCACTATAATGGCGAGTGTCTCAAAACTCTTCCTAGGTCAAACTGACAGGATGGGCACGAATTTTTTTTTTCGACCAATTTTTTTTTCGACTGCCCGGACCCAAAAACTGGAAACAGGTCAAAAAAAAACTTCCTATAATGGCACCTGTCTCAAAACACTCAGAAACACCTAAAAATAGGATAGCCAGAAATTTTTTCGAAAAATGCGTTTTCGAAAAATTTTGGGCCTAAACGGAGCGTGGCTACCCGACTCTTTTTTTTTCCGAAACCTACTCCGGCAAGGAAACACGAATCGGAATCTAGATGGATCTCGAAAACAAACCTAATATGCAAGGAACTCGGATTGGTGGTGGATATATGGTGGTGGTATATGGCAGCGGTGCTGGTAGCGGTGGTAGTATATGGATATGGATCGGTGGTGGTATATGGATACGGATTCGGAGCGGTGGCGGATAAGCGGTGGTGGTAGATGGCAGGGGCGATGATGATGGTGCGGCGGCGGCGTGACAACTTATGACCAGAACTCGAAACTCTAAAAGACTAGACTCTAAGACCAGCAACTAGACACGACGATGCAACCGCAAATTCAACAAAGCAAAACCCTAAAAAGATTATGCAAAGGCTCAGATTGGTTCGGATATGATGAACTAACCCTAATTTTTTTGTGGCTTTTTCGTGGACTGTAGGTATGAAGAACAGACTCGATCTAAACTACGAAAAACTGTAAAATCTCACCGAGCAACCTGGAAATCTGATACCACTTGATAGAGGCAAAGGTGTCCCGTCTTTCGATGAGATGATGGATATCGCTTTGGTGGAAGTCGACTTTGACGATCCGACTACGAACGTGCGAGGACGTCGCGCCTTAGCAATCGCTAAACCAACTCCGAGAGGTTATTGACCACGCCGGAGCACGATCAACCTGACCACGAGGGTCTGTTTCCTGCGAGCAAACGAAGAACAAGCAAGAAACTAAGATTGCAATCTAGATATTGCGAATATAAGATGAAAGCTTTATTGATCAAGGTGGGGTTCTGTGACGCCTTTGTCTGGTCGTTGAACACAAACGAAGTACGCGAAGTTGCAGCTATGGCGAACTTTTAATCTAATCAAAACCCAAAGTCTAAACGATGCCCTAAGGGCTGTATATATGGAGGAAGAGGGGGAAATTTCGTGGCCCTTGGTGGAGGGGTCCGAAATCAACCCTATCTCTTGTTTCCCCACACATACGGACTCTAAAAATAGCCTATACTTATGTATTTCGAAATTACATGGGCCTGGCCCAATAATAAGGTGACGCAGCACCTAAAATAGCCTCGGGACGAAATTTATGGAGTGGCATCTTGTATATTTCGTCCAAGGCTTCATGCACCCATTATGGTGGCTTCAAAGTCCTGAAATCATCACTTGTAACTCCGTTCTTGTTCCCCTTGCGCATGCCATCATCTCCATGCTTGTTCTTGCTCCAATGTTCATCCTTCTCCAAGCTAGGCCCTTCATTTGTAAGCAAAACAAATGTATCCAATTTAGGCAGCATCATATTCTCATGAACATTAGAATCATTACCAAGAAACGAAAGTACCTGGTAATTTAGTTGGCGTGCACGAGCTCTAGTAATTGGTCCAGTATGTATAGCAGCAGGGGCTGTGGGTGTAACAATTGTATTGATGTCCTCATCAGAAAAGTTGTGATGAAAATGGTGAAGAAGGCTGATGCTGAAATTTTGTGTAATGTTTCGGGTTAGGCCGGAAGTTCCGGGGGTCGAAAAAGTCTCGGGGAAGCGGGGGATTTTGGGTAAACTCTCTGTTTAGCCCGGAAGTTCTGGGGCTGGGACGGAAGTTCCGGGGGAGTCCGGAAGTTCCGGGGGTCGTGGAATTTCTTCCGGGACGAACCCTAAATTCCAGATTTGAGAATGTGGGCGGAAAACTCGATTTTCAGGGTCAAAATTGGGAAGATTTCATGGATAGAAATGGGGAAAAAGATAGGGAATGCTAGATCCACTTGAGACACAATGAATCCATGGATCAAATCAACAAAACATCATCAAACCAACAAATCACAAAAAAAATTGGGGCTATTTTTGGTCGGGATTTTTGAAATTGGGGAAGAACACAACAAAAATAGGCTAGAAAACGAAGAGGGGAGGCTCCGAAATCGTGATCAACGTGGCTCTAGATACCAAGATGATGTAGGGTAGAACCCTAGTGGCCCGATCTTTGACGAAAGGAGCGGATCCAATGAAGAACACGAGGAACACGAGGGGGAAACGCGGGAAATCACGAGGGGAAACACGAGAGAATCACTCAACCAACAAGAAATAGTCACACATGTGCTAGATCCTCGAAACACAAAGAGATACATGATCCAAATCCAACAAAGGACGATACATAGGGTAACCGGTTCTTCTCCGTGAGGAGGTCTTGAATCCACAAGGGGATCTTCCCGTAAAGGGGTCTTGAATCCAAGGTGGATATTCTCCGAAGAGGGGCCACGGTCTCTCTCAAGGAGTAGATCCGATATGGATGAGCGAACCTCTATCTCTCAAATGAGCTATCACAACGCTACCCTAACTAGGAGGAGGCGGGGGAGTATATATAGTGCTAGCCCATGAAGGGGTAAGTGATAGGGGGGATACATGGGCCCTTGGCCCGAGTCTTTGCACGCAGGCAGGCCGGAAGTTCCGGGTGGGGCCGGAAGTTCCGGGCTCCGGAAGTTCCGGGCAGGTTTCGGCCGGGTTCAGGGCTATCCAGAGAGTTGGCACGCTCGAGGCTGGTCCGGACTCCGGGACCGGAGGTTCCGGGAAGGTCGGAAGGTCCGGGGGCCGGTAGTTCCGGGCGGAGGCCGGAAGTTCCGGGCTTTCCAGAAGCTTGTCCTTGCTTCTTCTTCCTTCTCCTGTTCCATGCTTGGCCTTGGTCCTTGGATCCTCCATGGTCGTCTCGGTTGTACCTGAGTATATGGAAGGTCCATGCATGAGGTAGTAGCCATGTCTCATATGTGGAAAGTGACGGTTCGAAGAGGAGTGAGTTCACCTTGTGTCCAATGGTGTATGGTCGAGGTCTCATCGCATGTCCTCTTGGGGCTTGGGGAGTAGTCGAAGTGTACATAGGGATGATCGTAGGATGCTCCGCATCAGAGGGGTGTCCCACTTGGGCCTCATCGGAAAAGTAGGGCTTTTGGCTGCAAGCTGGTGTTGCTTCTCCTTGTCTATAGCAGCCCGTCCGGTCACTATACTTCTTTGCGATAATTTCTTTGTGCAGTGCCACAAAAGGATCTACCTCCTCTAGGTGTTGTAGCACTACCAAGTTTGCTTTGTCAAAGTCGTTGCATCGATCTGAGCATGCCACATGCAGTTCCCTGCGACCGTTGGAGTGACCTTCTCCTTAGAGCCTCCCATCGTGCTTGTTAACAGGCAAGCCAACACCAACACCAGGCGGCTGGTGTGCGCCATATAGAAAATTCTCGCAGAAAGGGATGCACTCTTGTGTCAGATAGCCCTGGATGATGCTTCCATCCGAACGGGACATGTTACGAACAAATCCTTTGATGATCCCATTCATCCTCTCAAATGGCATCATGTTGTGCAGGAATGACAGCCCCAGGTCTATTATGTCGTCCACAATATGGACACACAGATGCACCATGACGTCAAAGAATGCGGGCGGGAATTACATCTCAAGCTCATTTAGTATCACAATGATCTCTTCCTGTAGCCTTAGGAGTTGCTTCACACTGATCGACTTTCGAGAGATGATGTAGGGTAGAACCCTATAGGCCGATCTTTCACGAAAGGAGCGGATCCCGCGAAGAACACAAGTAGGAAAACGAGGGGAAAATCACGAGGGGAACACAAGAGAACACTCAAACCAACAAGTATGATCACACATGCGCTAGAACCATGAACACAAAGGAAGGTACACGATACACAATCAACTAGGGACGATACATAGGTAGCCGGTCTTCTCCATGAGGAGGTCTTGAGTTCTTCTCCAAAAGGAGGTCCTGAATCCAAAGGGATCTCCTCCATAGAGGCCACGGTCTCTCTCGTGGAGTACATCCGATATGGATGAGCATAGCTCTATCTCTCAAATGAGCTAAACTAACACTGACCCTAGAATGGAGGAGGGGGATGAGTATATATAGTAGCAGCCACGAAGGGGCAAGTGAGGGGCGAATGGGTACATGGGCCTTGGCCCGAGTCTCTGCGCGCAGGCAGGGCCGGAAGTTCCGGGGACGGCCGGAAGGTCCGGGCGCCGGAGGTTCCGGGCGAAGGTCTGGGTAGGGTCCGGCCTATCGAGAGAGTTGGCACACTCTTGGATGGCTTCGGTGCAGCAGGGCCGGAAGCTCCGGAATGGCTAGAGGTTCCGGTGGCCGGAAGTTCCTGGCAGCGGCCGGGAGTTCCGGGCTTTCCAGAAACTTGTCCATGCTTCTTCTTCCTTCTCTTCCACGCTTCCCTCGCGGATGGTGTAGTTGTTCCTTGGTGCTTGCACTCCTCTTCGACATTCATGAAGCTCAGACAATACCTATGCATGCACACGGGAGGAGTGTCAAGTAGTATACCATCCTTGAGAGGGTCAAGTGAACACGTGTAAAGGAGATGATTCACCTTTGTGTATGTGAAGTAGATGTCGCACGTGTCACTTGCCGAATGAACTCTTGACATGGTGATGTCCGTAGGATGCTCCGCATCATCCCCCCCCCCCTTGGGAAAGATCCGACCTCGGATCGAAATCTAAATCACCATGGGAAAGAGATGGTGTCTCCATGTAGAAGTGGTCGATCACCAAGTTCTCGTCATCTTGAAGCTTGAAATGGGCACTCTCCAATGTCACACCATCTTGTGATTCCTTCAAAAGGAGCAAGGAGAACAAACACTTGGAAAACAAATGCGGTTAGAGTTAGTGCAAAACCAAGCATTCAAGAGGTGATTCACCCAACAAGTGTTGTCATCAAGCATAGCATATGGTGTGACAAAGGATTGTGACATGGCATGTAAGCACAAAAATTGAGCACAAAGAAGGACATCATGGAAACAAGCATGTAAATGTGAGGTAGTGATGCAAATATGTGTAACAAGAGAAGAAGCATCAACCTCACGGTCATAGCAAGCATTCACAAATTGCTCAATGAAAGGTCTATGGTAGGCATAGGCATCATTCACAACACCAAAAAAATGAAGTGTCTAAACACATGGGTCAAGTGCAAGACAATCCAAGCATAATGTGCATGGGGTGTAGTGAATATCGTGTGGCACTCAACACAATAGAAAGAGCAATTGTTCATCATGTGTGAGGCAATCAAGTCAACCATGTGACAAGCAATGGGACACGGCATATGTGAAGAATTAACATTGTTGCAACCAAGCATATCATAGGGGCAACTAATCCAAGAATTGGATGCAACACACAAGGCATATATATCATGATACATGGCAAAGTGGCGATCGTGAATGAATGCAATATCACTAACATCTGCGCAATCAAGGGGTCCAAGATGACAAATAAGTCTCAAGGTGCAAGCAACACAAGTAGTATGATCCATAATATTCATGCTCATGGTTTTGTGTTTCTCGAAAGAGGAGGATATCACCTTGAAAGCATGTCCTTGTGCGTCATTCACAATGCAGAAGCACAAGCAAGTATGATGTAGAGTCGTCATGGTAGAAGGTGGTTCACTCTCAGGAGCTCGAACTGTCAACTCACGTGACGTGGAAGTTGACACAAGGTGATAGGGGCGAGGGTGTCCCGATCTTTCGATGAGATGATAACTATCGATTTGGTGGAGACGACTTTGACGATCCGACTACAAACGTGCACGACGTTGCGCCTTAGCAATCGCTAAACCAATCTCCTGAGGTTACTGACGATGCCGGAAGCACGGTCAGCCTGACCATGAAGGTCTATTCCTGCAAGCAATCGAAGAACGAGCAAGAATATGATAAAGCAATCTGAATATTGCAAATATATATGAGGTATTGATAATGGTGGGGATCCGGAAGCGGTCTTGGTCTGGTCGTTGGACACAAACGAAGTACACGAAGTTGCAATGGCTAACTTTTAACTAAACAAATCCCAAAGTCTAAACGATGCCCTAAGGGCTGTATATATGGAGGAAGAGGGGGGAATTTCGTGGCCCTTGGTGGAGGGGTCCGAAATCAACCGTATCTCTTGTTTCCCCACACATACGGACTCTAAAAATAGCCTATACTTATGTATTTCGAAATTACATGGGCCTGGCCCAATAATAAGGTGACGCGGCACCTAAAATAGCCTCGGGACGAAATTTATGAAGTGGCATCTTGTATATTTCGTCCAAGGCTTTATGCACCCATTATGGTGGCTTCAAAGTCCTGAAATCATCACTTGTAACTCCGTTCTTGTTCCCCTTGCGCATGCCATCATCTCCATGCTTGTTCTTGCTCCAATGTTCATCCTTCTCCAAGCTAGGCCCTTCATTTGTAAGCAAAACAAATGTATCCAATTTAGGCAGCATCATATTCTCATAAACATTAGAATCATTACCAAGAAACGAAAGTACCTGGTAATTTAGTTGGCGTGCACGAGCTCTAGTAATTGGTCCAGTATGTATAGCAGCAGGGGCTGTGGGTGTAACAATTGTATTGATGTCCTCATCATCCTCCCCTTCTTGAAATGAAGTCGTCCTCGACGGAAGTTCATCTTCCTCACCCAAATAAGGCTTCAAATCTGCAATGTTAAAAGTGGGACTAACCCCAAAATCTGCAGGCAGCTCAAGTTTATATGCATTATCATTTATTTTCTCTAACACCTTAAAGGGACCATCAGCACGTGGCATTAACTTTGATTTGCGCAAATCAGGAAATCTATCCTTACGCAAATGTAACCAAACAAGATCTCCAGGTGCAAACACAACATGTTTTCTACCCTTATCTCCAGCAAGTTTATATTTGGCATTCATACGCTCAATGTTTTCCTTAGTTAACTCATGCATTTTTAAAATCAATTCAGCACGTTGTTTAGCATCAAAATTAACCTTCTCCGAAGATGGAAGAGGCAACAAATCAATAGGTGCGCGAGGTAGGAAACCATGCACAACTTCAAAAGGGCACATCTTAGTAGTAGAATGCAATGAACGATTATAAGCAAATTCAATATGAGGCAAGCATTCCTCCCACATTTTCTTATTACTCTTCAAAACAGCCCTAAGCATAGTAGACAATGTTCTATTGACTACTTCAGTTTGGCCATCAGTTTGGGGGTGACAAGTAGTACTAAAAAGCAGTTTAGTCCCCAACTTAGCCCATAAACATCTCCAAAAGTGGCTAAGAAATTTAGTATCACGATCTGAAACAATAGTATTTGGCACACCATGCAAGCGAATAATTTCACGAAAGAACAAATCAGCAACATTAACAGGATCATCGCTTTTATGACATGGTATAAAGTGTGCCATTTTCGAGAATCTATCCACGACAACAAATATGCTATCCCTCCCCTTCTTTGTTCGAGGTAAACCTAAAACAAAGTCCATAGATATATCCTCCCAAGGAACACTAGGTACAGGCAAAGGCATATATAAACCATGAGGATTGAGTCGTGACTTAGCTTTTTGACATGTAGTGCAGCGAGCAATAAAACGCTCAACATCCCGTCTCATCTTTGGCCAAAAGAAATGTGTAGCAAGTACATCCTCCGTCTTCTTCACGCCAAAGTGTCCCATTAATCCTCCTCCATGCGCCTCCTGTAACAACAAAAGACGAACGGAGCTAGCTGGAATGCATAGCTTGTTAGCACGAAACACAAATCCATCGTTAACGACAAACTTGTTCCACATTCTTGCTTCTTTGCAATTCTGCATTACATCTTTAAAATCAGCATCATGCACATATAGATCTTTGATGGTCTCCAAACCGAATATTTTGAAATCAAGTTGTGAAAGCATAGTATAGCGACGAGACAATGCATCAGCAATAACATTTTCTTTTCCCTTCTTGTGTTTAATGACATAAGGGAAAGTCTCAATGAATTCAACCCATTTAGCATGTCTACGATTCAGTTTAGCTTGACTTTTAATATGTTTCAAAGATTCATGATCAGAATGTATAACAAATTCTTTGGGCCATAAATAATGTTGCCATGTTTCTAAAGTCCGAACAAGAGCATATAATTCTTTATCATAAGTAGAATAATTCAGACTAGGCCCACTCAATTTTTCAGAAAAGTATGCAACAGGTTTGCCATCTTGTAATAACACACCTCCTAATCCAATTCCACTAGCATCACATTCAAGCTCAAAAGTCTTATTAAAATCAGGAAGTTGGAGTAAAGGAGCATGTGTCAACTTATCTTTCAATACCGTGAAGGCTTCTTCCTGTGCGGTACCCCAAAC
>NW_021261785.1:21780-61254 GCF_002162155.2 Triticum dicoccoides
ACGAAATTTTTCGACCAATTTTTTTTTTCGACTGCCCGGACCCAAAAACTGGAAACGGGTCAAAAAAAAACTTCCTATAAAGGCACCTGTCTCAAAACACTCTGAAACACCTAAAAATAGGATAGCCAGAATTTTTTTCGAAAAATGCGTTTTCGAAAAATTTTGGGCCTAAACGGAGCGTGGCTACCCGACTATTTTTTTTTTCCGAAACCTACTCCGGCAAGGAAACACGAATTGGAATCTAGATGGATCCCGAAAACAAACCTAATAAGCAAGGAACTCGGATTGGTGGTGGATATATGGTGGTGGTATATGGCAGCGGTGGTGGTAGCGGTGGTAGTATATGGATATGGATCGGTGGTGGTATATGGGCACGGATTGGTGGTGGTATATGGATACGGATTCAGAGCGGTGGTGGTAGATGGCAGGGGCGATGATGATGGTGCGGCGGCGGCGTGACAACTTATGACCAGAACTCGAAACTCTAAAAGACTAGACTCTAAGACCAGCAACTAGACACGACGATGCAACCGCAAATTCAACAAAGCAAAACCCTAAAAAGATTATGCAAAGGCTCAGATTGGTTCGGATATGATGAACTAACCCTAATTTTTTTTTGTGGCTTTTTCGTGGACTGTAGGTATCAAGAACAGACTCGATCTAAACTACGAAAAACTGTAAAATCTCACCGAGCAACCTGGAAATCTGATACCACTTGATAGAGGCAAAGGTGTCCCGTCTTTCGATGAGATGATGGATATCGCTTTGGTGGAAGTCGACTTTGACGATCCGACTACGAACGTGCGAGGACGTCGCGCCTTAGCAATCGTTAAACCAACTCCGAGAGGTTATTGACCACGCCGGAGCACGATCAACCTGACCACGAGGGTCTGTTTCCTGCGAGCAAACGAAGGACAAGCAAGAAACTAAGATTGTAATCTGGATATTGCGAATATAAGATGAAAGCTTTATTGATCAAGGTGGGGTTCTGTGACGCCTTTGTCTGGTCGTTGAACACAAACGAAGTACACGAAGTTGCAGCTATGGCGAACTTTTAATCTAAACAAAACCCCAAAGTCTAAACGATGCCCTAAGGGCTGTATATATGGAGGAAGAGGGGGGAATTTCGTGGCCCTTGGTGGAGGGGTCCGAAATCAACCCTATTTCTTGTTTCCCCACACATACGGACTCTAAAAATAGCCTATACTTATGTATTTCGAAATTACATGGGCCTGGCCCAATAATAAGGTGACGCCGCACCTATAATAACCTCGGGACGAAATTTATGAAGTGGCATCTTGTATATTTCGTCCAAGGCTTCATGCGCCCATTATGGTGGCTTCAAAGTCCTGAAATCATCACTTGTAACTCCGTTCTTGTTCCCCTTGCGCATGCCATCATCTCCATGCTCGTTCTTGCTCCAATGTTCATCCTTCTCCAAGCTAGGCCCTTTATTTGTAAGCAAAACAAATGTATCCAATTTAGACAGCATCATATTCTCATGAACATTAGAATCATTACCAAGAAACGAAAGTACCTGGTAATTTAGTTGGCGTGCGCGAGCTCTAGTAATTGGTCCAGTATGTATAGCAGCAGGGCCTGTGGGTGTAACAATTGTATTGATGTCCTCATCAGTGGTGGTAGATGGCAGGGGCGATGATGATGGTGCGGCGGCGGCGTGACAACTTATGACCAGAACTCGAAACTCTAAAAGACTAGACTCTAAGACCAGCAACTTGACACGACGATGCAACCGCAAATTCAACAAAGCAAAACCCTAAAAAGATTATGCAAAGGCTCAGATTGGTTCGGATATGATGAACTAACCCTAATTTTTTTTGTGGCTTTTTCGTGGACTGTAGGTATGAAGAACAGACTCGATCTAAACTACGAAAAACTGTAAAATCTCACCGAGCAACCTGGAAATCTGATACCACTTGATAGAGGCGCAGGTGTCCCGTCTTTCGATGAGATGATGGATATCGCTTTGGTGGAAGTCGACTTTGACGATCCGACTACGAACGTGCGAGGACGTCGCGCCTTAGCAATCGCTAAACCAACTCCGAGAGGTTATTGACCACGCCGGAGCACGATCAACCTGACCACGAGGGTCTGTTTCCTGCGAGCAAACGAAGAACAAGCAAGAAACTAAGATTGCAATCTGGATATGGCGAATATAAGATGAAAGCTTTATTGATCAAGGTGGGGTTCTGTGACGCCTTTGTCTGGTTGTTGAACACAAACGAAGTACGCGAAGTTGCAGCTATGGCGAACTTTTAACCTAAACAAAACCCAAAGTCTAAACGATGCCCTAAGGGCTGTATATATGGAGGAAGAGGGGGGAATTTCGTGGCCCTTGGTGGAGGGGTCCGAAATCAACCCTATCTCTTGTTTCCCCACACATACGGACTCTAAAAATAGCCTATACTTATGTATTTCGAAATTACATGGGCCTGGCCCAATAATAAGGTGACGCAGCACCTAAAATAGCCTCGGGACGAAATTTATGAAGTGGCATCTTGTATATTTCGTCCAAGGCTTCATGCACCCATTATGGTGGCTTCAAAGTCCTGAAATCATCACTTGTAACTCCGTTCTTGTTCCCCTTGCGCATGCCATCATCTCCATGCTTGTTCTTGCTCCAATGTTCATCCTTCTCCAAGCTAGGCCCTTCATTTGTAAGCAAAACAAATGTATCCAATTTAGGCAGCATCATATTCTCATGAACATTAGAATCATTACCAAGAAACGAAAGTACCTGGTAATTTAGTTGGCGTGCACGAGCTCTAGTAATTGGTCCAGTATGTATAGCAGCAGGGGCTGTGGGTGTAACAATTGTATTGATGTCCTCATCACGCAGGCAGCTCAGTCGGACCAACACTCAGAGGAGCACTGGCCCAAGGGGGGGGGGTTAAATAAGATGACCCTCGGGCTCCGGAAACCCAAGGGAAAAAGAGGCTAGGTGACAAATGGTAAAACCAAGGTTGGGCATTGCTGGAGAAGCTTTAATCAAGGCGAACTATCAAGGGGTTCCCATTATAACCCAACCGCGTAAGGAACGCAAAATCCGGGAACATAACACCGATATGACGGAAACTAGGGCGGCAAGAGTGGAACAAAACACTAGGCGGGAGGCCGAGCCTTCCACCCTTTACCAAGTATATAGATGCATTAAGATAACAAGGATAATATAATGATATCCCAACAAGTAAATAATGTTCCAACAAGGAACGGCCTCCAATCTTCACCTGCAACTAGCAATGCTATAAGAGGGTCTGAGCAAAGCGGTAACATAGCCAATCAACGGTTTGCTAGGACATGGTGGGTTAGAGGTTTGACATGGCAATTTGGGAGGCATGATAAGCAAGTGGTAGGCATCGTAGCATAGGCATAGCAAAAGAGCGAGCATTTAGCATAGCAAAGATAGTAGTGATTTCGAGGGTATGATCATCTTGCCTGCAAAGTTGTCAGAGTTGACTGGATCTTCGAAAGCAAACTCAACGGGCTCCTCGTTAGCGAACTCGTCTCCCGGCTCTACCCAAACAAGCAATAAGGACACAATCAACCACGTGCAAGGCTCAAAGAATATGATGCAAAGATGGTATGCTATGCGGGATGCGATGCGGAATGCATATGCAAGATTTGGCAAGGTATGAATGAACCTGGCCTCAACTTGGAAATCCAAGTATGCCACTGGAAAGATGAGATGAAATCGCTTAAAAACGATATAAAGAACGCCGGAATCAGAGTTACGGTTTGGAAATGGCAAGCAATTCAAATATGACCACGTTCTGCGATTTACAGCAAGTAGCCATCAAAATGCAACAAGATGAACATGCTACAGCACCCAAACATGGCATAAAAATACATGGCAGGAATCCATTCATGATTCTTAACAAAAGTCTAGCACTGAGCTACGGCCAATTCATCCATTAACAGGTTCAAACAAGCATGGCAAAAATGCATTTGGTAAACAGATTCCAGACTTAGTGAAATTAACACTTGTCTGGAATTTCAGATCAGATAGCACTCTTTGGAGCATGAAAACTACATGCTACAGGACCTGAACATGGCAAAGTAAAGCATGGCATGGAGCTACTCAAAGAGCTTAACAAAAGTCCCTTAGTGACCTTGAGCCAAAAGGGATCAGAAAATACATTTGCAAGCATGTGAACATGGCAAAAACATAATCAGATCACAGACTTGGTGAAAACTGGAGCATGCTGAAAACAGATATCAAGTAGGCATGTTTACGAGCTCGATGCACTCACTACAGAGCAAGTCATGACAATCTAAGCATGCACCCATCAAGAATACACAAAATACAAGCTAGACATGGCAAGAACAATATCATAGCATGCACGGTTCAACTACAACATCACCGGCAAAATCGCTAACAAGTAGACAATCTGCCCAGATTCACGAAATGACAAAAGTAGAGCTCGATTGACTCAAGCTAGGGAGCTCCATAATTGCAAACAAAGACATGGATGGATAGAGCACTACAATATTTACAAAACATCCTTACTGATCATCCTCAAAAGAGGCACGGATCACTAGGAAACAACATGATGAGGACATGACTATCTTGGATATGACCAAAAATATTGCATATATGCATATTTGTCAGGTGATTTCTAGTGCAAACTATTCAATAATCTATTTATGTTATCCAGAACAAAAATACTTCACACACTTTTGTGTTTTGTCTAATTGCAGGTGTATGGGACATTTGTACAATCCACATATGAAGATAAGGAATAAAGAGATGTTTATTTGCTGTCCAAAAAGTTCTCTCACGTCACTTTTGGCCCAAGAGAAGATAGAGTCCAAGTTTCTCACGTTCTGGATTCAGATTCGGACTGCACAGACATACCTGACTCAAAACGCACACAAGTTTTTCATACGGACTCCGAATTGGGTGATTCTTTTTTTGTTGGAAACTAATTTCGTGCACTTTCCAACCCAATAGGAATCACCTTCAAATTCGTCCGGAGCGTTGAGTTGTGGACGAAACAATCTGATGCTGCAGCAGAATCCGAGTCAAACTACAAGTCCAAAGGTGTTACATCACCTCCACTTGGGCCCATTGGCCTTGTACGACCTAGATTTAGTTTTAGGCTGCCTTGGGACGTCCTCCCACCTCCTTGGCCGCCACCCCTTGCTCCTATATAAGTAGATCTATCTAGTAGCTTTTTGCTTGGGATTTGTTTAGTTAAAAGTTAGCCATTGCAACTTCGTGTACTTCGTTTGTGTCCAACGACGAGATCAAGACCGCTTTCGGATCCCCACCATTATCAATACTTCATATAAATTTGCAATATTCAGATTGCTTTATCATATTCTTGCTCGTTCTTCGATTGCTTGCAGGAATAGACCTTCGTGGTCAGGCTGACCGTGCTTCCAGCATCGTCAGTAACCTCAGGAGATTGGTTTAGCGATTGCTAAGGCGCAACGTCGTGCACGTTTGTAGTCGGATCGTCAAAGTCGTCTCCACCAAATCGATAGTTATCATCTCATCGAAAGATCGGGACCCTCGCCTCGATCAAGTGGTATCAGTTTTCAGGTTGCTCGGTGAGAATTTCCAGTTTTCCTAGATTAGATTTATTTTCTTACCTATTGATAGAGGCGGGGTGTCCCGATCTTTCGATGAGATGATAACTATCGATTTGGTGGAGACGACTTTGACGATTCGACTACAAACGTGCACGACGTTGCGCCTTAGCAATCGCTAAACCAACTCCGAGAGGTTATTGACCATGCTGGAGCACGATCAACCTGACCACGAAGGTCTATTCCTGCAAGCAATCGAAGAACGAGCAAGAATATGATAAAGCAATCTGAATATTGCGAATATATATGAAGTATTGATAATGGTGGGGATCCGGAAGCGGTCTTGGTCTGGTCGTTGGACACAAACGAAGTACACGAAGTTGCAATGGCAAACTTTTAACTAAACAAATCCCAAAGTCTAAACGATGCCCTAAGGGCTGTATATATGGAGGAAGAGGGGGGAATTTCGTGGCCCTTGGTGGAGGAGTCCGAAATCAACCCTATCTCTTGTTTCCCCACACATACGGACTCTAAAAATAGCCTATACTTATGTATTTCGAAATTACATGGGCCTGGCCCAATAATAAGGTGACGCAGCACCTAAAATAGCCCCGGGACGAAATTTATGAAGTGGCATCTTGTATATTTCGTCCAAGGCTTCATGCACCCATTATGGTGGCTTCAAAGTCCCGAAATCATCACTTGTAACTCCGTTCTTGTTCCCCTTGCGCATGCCATCATCTCCATGCTTGTTTTTGCTCCAATGTTCATCCTTCTCCAAGCTATGCCCTTCATTTGTAAGCAAAACAAATGTATCCAATTTAGGCAGCATCATATTCTCATGAACATTAGAATCATTACCAAGAAACGAAAGTACCTGGTAATTTAGTTGGCGTGCACGAGCTCTAGTAATTGGTCCAGTATGTATAGCAGCAGGGGCTGTGGGTGTAACAATTGTATTGATGTCCTCATCATCCTCCCCTTCTTGAAATGAAGTCGTCCTCGACGGAAGTCCATCTTCCTCACCCAAATAAGGCTTCAAATCTGCAATGTTAAAAGTGGGACTAACCCCAAAATCTGCAGGCAGCTCAAGTTTATATGCATTATCATTTATTTTCTCCAACACCTTAAAGGGACCATCAGCACGTGGCATTAGCTTTGATTTGCGCAAATCAGGAAATCTATCCTTACGCAAATGTAACCAAACAAGATCTCCAGGTGCAAACACAACATGTTTTCTACCCTTATCTCCAGCAAGTTTATATTTAGCATTCATACGCTCAATGTTTTCCTTAGTTAACTCATGCATTTTTAAAATCAATTCAGCACGTTGTTTAGCATCAAAATTAACCTTCTCCGAAGATGGAAGAGGCAACAAATCAATAGGTGCACGAGGTAGGAAACCATACACAACTTCAAAAGGGCACATCTTAGTAGTAGAATGCAATGAACGATTATAAGCAAATTCAATATGAGGCAAGCATTCCTCCCACATTTTCTTATTATTCTTCAAAACAGACCTAAGCATAATAGACAACGTTCTATTGACTACTTCAGTTTGTCCATCAGTTTGGGGGTGACAAGTAGTACTAAAAAGCAGTTTAGTCCCCAACTTAGCCCATAAACATCTCCAAAAGTGACTAAGAAATTTAGTATCACGATCTGAAACAATAGTATTTGGCACACCATGCAAGCGAATAATTTCACGAAAGAACAAATCAGCAACATTAACAGCATCATCGCTTTTATGACATGGTATAAAGTGTGCCATTTTCGAGAATCTATCCACGACAACAAATATGCTATCCCTCCCCTTCTTTGTTCGAGGTAAACCTAAAACAAAGTCCATAGATATATCCTCCCAAGGAACACTAGGTACAGGCAAAGGCATATATAAACCATGAGGATTGAGTCGTGACTTAGCTTTTTGACATGTAGTGCATCGAGCAATAAAACGCTCAACATCCCGTCTCATCTTTGGCCAAAAGAAATGTGTAGCAAGTACGTCCTCCGTCTTCTTCACGCCAAAGTGTCCCATTAATCCTCCTCCATGCGCCTCCTGCAACAACAAAAGACGAACGGCGCTAGCTGGAATGCATAGCTTGTTAGCACGAAACACAAATCCATCGTTAACGACAAACTTGTTCCACATTCTTCCTTCTTTACAATTCTGCATCACCTCTTCAAAATCAGCATCATGCACATATTGATCTTTGATGGTCTCCAAACCAAATATTTTGAAGTCAAGTTGTGAAAGCATAGTATAGCGACGAGACAATGCATCAGCAATAACATTTTCTTTTCCCTTCTTGTGTTTAATGACATAAGGGAAAGTCTCAATGAATTCAACCCATTTAGCATGTCTACGATTCAGTTTAGCTTGACTTTTAATATGTTTCAAAGATTCATGATCAGAATGTATAACAAATTCTTTGGGCCATAAATAATGTTGCCATGTTTCTAAAGTCCGAACAAGAGCATATAATTCTTTATCATAAGTAGAATAATTGAGACTAGGCCCACTCAATTTTTCAGAAAAGTATGCAACAGGTTTGCCATCTTGTAATAACACACCTCCTAATCCAATTCCACTAGCATCACATTCAAGCTCAAAAGTCTTATTAAAATCAGGAAGTTGGAGTAAAGGAGCATGTGTCAACTTATCTTTCAATACCGTGAAGGCTTCTTCCTGTGCGGTACCCCAAACAAAAGGCACATCCTTCTTTGTAAGCTCGTTGAGAGGTGCAGCAATGGTGCTGAAATCTCTCACAAAACGCCTATAGAATCCAGCGAGGCCAAGAAAACTCCTCACTTGTGTGACCGTTTTGGGCTGCGGCCAATTCTCAATAGCTTCAATCTTGGCTTTGTCAACTTCAATTCCCTGTGGAGTAACAACATAGCCAAGAAAAGATACTCGGTCGGTGCAAAAGGTGCACTTCCCAAGGTTACCAAACAAACGTGCATCACGTAGAGCAATAAAAACAGCACGTAAATGTTCCAAATGTTCCTCCAAAGATCTGTTATAAATCAATATGTCATCAAAGTAAACTACCACAAATCGTCCAATGAAAACACGTAAAACTTCGTTCATTAATCTCATGAAAGTACTAGGTGCATTAGTTAACCCAAAAGGCATGACTAACCACTCATATAATCCAAACTTAGTTTTAAATGCTGTTTTCCATTCATCTCCCAATTTCATACGAATTTGATGGTAGCCACTACGCAAATCAACTTTGGAGAATATTGTAGAGCCACTCAATTCATCAAGCATATCATCTAGCCTAGGAATAGGATGACGATAACGAATAGTAATATTATTAATGCCTCTACAATCAACACACATACGTGATGTACCATCCTTTTTCGGCACTAGAATAATAGGAACAGCACAAGGACTAAGGGATTCGCGTATATAACCTTTGTCGAGAAGCTCTTGTACTTGACGCATAATCTCCTTCGTCTCCTCTGGATTGGTACGGTATGGTGCACGGTTTGGCAGTGAAGCACCGGGAATTAAGTCGATCTGATGCTCAATCCCTCGAATAGGCAGTAATCCCGGTGGCACGTCTTGTGGAAAAACGTCAGCGAACTCCTGCAAAATGTTAGTGACAGCAGGAGGCAAAGAGGAAGGCACGTCCTCGAATGAAAATAATGCCTCTTTGCACACAAAAGCATAGCAAACAGATTTGCTGAAATCTAGCTCATCAATATCAGATTTGGTGGCAAATAAACATGCACTTTTCAATTTAATTTCAGAAGCAACACTAGATGGTTTATTATTAGGCTTCATTTGTTGCTCAAATTCTTTTGCCACCATCTGATTTTCACTCTTATTCTTCTCCTGTTGTGCTTTATTAGCTCTATTAATATCATCTTTAAAAATGGAATCAGGAGTCATAGGAAGCAAAGTAATATTTTTATCCTTATGAACAAGAGTATAGTGATTGTTTCTACCATGGTGTACAGAATTTTTATCAAATTGCCATGGTCTACCAAGTAATAAGGAACATGCTTGCATAGGTACCACATCACAATCAACATAATCAGCATATGTAGAGATACTAAAATGCACACGAACAGTACGTGTTACCTTAACCTTGCCGCTGTTGTTGAACCATTGGATGTAGTAAGGATGTGGATGTGGTCTTGTGGTGAGAGAAAGCTTCTCCACCATCTCCATGCTAGCCAAGTTGTTGCAGCTCCCTCCGTCTATGATGACGCGCACAGAACGTTCCTTCACAACTCCCTTGGTATGGAACAAATTGTGCCTCTGATTTTGCTCAGCTTGTGTGACCTGCACACTCAAAACACGTTGAGCAACTAAACATTCATACCTGTCAGCGTCTTCAGGAGCCATGTATTGCGTATCATGATCAGAATCATCTCCACCATGTTCTTCACGTGTAATAAGAGCCAAAGTCTCCTCATCATAGTCACTAGCGGACTCATATCCACCATCCGCGGTAGCAATCATCACACGCGGAGATTTGCATTCTCTCGCATAATGACCTCCTCCCTTACAACGACGACAAATAATATCACTTGTGTGCCCTGTTGATGCCATGGAAGAAGAAGAACGCTGTGCAGGCCCCGCAGGTGCGCTCTTGGCAGATAATGGTGGTTGTGCCTGTTTTCTTGTATCACGGCTGGAGGTGGCACCGGATGGAGGTGGTGGTGCAGTTGAAGTAGAAGATGCACGTGGTGTCCATGATGAAGGTCGGCCTGCAGAAAAGTTAGTTCGCCCCAATGCTTGTCGATCCTGCACTTCATGTTCAGCTTTACAAGCAAGATGGAATAAACGAGTGATATTAGTATACTCCTTATAGTCTAGAATGGTCTGAATCTCTCTATTTAATCCACCCAGAAAACGTGCAAGCATAGCTTCATTCTCCTCAACAATACCACATCTAATCATGCCAGTTTGTAATTCCTGATAATATTCTTCTACAGAATTTTTCCCTTGTCTTAAACGCTGCAATTTTTGAAGCAATTCACGTTGATAATATGGTGGAACCCAACGCGTACGCATAGCAGTTTTCAAAGCAGCCCAAGTAGTTGGAATAGGATATAATCTAGAATGTTCAGACCACCATACACATGCAAAACTAGTGAAAGCACAAACGGCAGCAGCAACTCGTCTCTCCTCAGGATATTGTAAACATGTAAATCGTTGTTCAGTTTCTAACTCCCAAGTAAGATATATATCAGGAACATATCTACCCTCAAATGGTGGAATATTCAATTTCAGTTTAGGAATATGGACATCATCTCGTACCTGAGGTGGTGGTGCAGGCCTACCATTACGAATATATACCTGAGGTCGACCTGCTGGTGGTGGTACAGGTGGCTGCACGTAGTGTTGATTTTGATCAACCTCATCCTCATAGTCTCCCACATAATCATCCTCCTCCGCATCAGCAGCAGGAGCCACAGAAGTATCAACAGCAGCACCAACAGTTTGGCCAAACGCAAGAGGAACACGGCTTGCTCGGCGGAGGTCTGCTTCGCGACGTGGAGGTAGTCGTTGTTGTTGTTGTTGTTGGAGAGGTGCGTTAGCTGCAGCGGGTGGTGGTGGTGGAAGACATGCGAGCAATTCATTAAACTTGTTATCGAGCTTTGTTTCGAACGTCTTCTCAAAGCCAGTGATCTTCTCCATGGCCTCTTCAAAATTGTTCAGCACATCTTGCACCTGTTCAGTCATCATTTGCTGAAACTTATCATGAAGCTCCTTGTTCGATAAATTCTCCCAGTCAATCTCGTCGGCTTGTGATCCTGGCATGGTTAGCAGTAATAGAAACACACAAGAATATGATCCTACAGACTACGAACAAGTGGTGGTGGTGGGTGTCACAAATCCGTCAAGCAAATCTCAAATTCTTACCAGTTCTTACCCAGCAGCAGGCGGTGATCGGCAACCGTTGTAGTCAAAAACCCTCAAAGCTTGGATAGAGCGATTACCAGGGAGAGTCAAACGCACGACGTAGATGTATGTGGAGCTGGGAAGGCTTATAATATGGTAGCAAAAAGGGTCAGCAATAATCAATTCAGAGATGCAAAGTTGAATAAACGCTCAACGACGGTACTGTGCTGGTCCTAGGCTAGACTGTGCTAGAGACGCGAGCCTAGAACACTAACAAAATCACGGCGCGGCACGTAAACAAGGGAAAAGCACACTCTGGAAATTTTTTTTTTCGCTCTTTTTTTTTTGCGCTCTTTTTTTTTGCGCTGCTTTTTTTTTTGCGCTGCTTTTTTTTTGCGAAAAATCACTATAATGGCGAGTGTCTCAAAACTCTTCTTAGCTCAAACTGACAGGATGGGCACGAAATTTTTTTGACCAAATTTTTTTTTTTGACTGCCCGGACCCAAAAACTGGAAACGGGTCAAAAAAAACTTCCTATAATGGCACCTGTCTCAAAACACTCAGAAACACCTAAAAATAGGATAGCCAGAATTTTTTTCGAAAAATGCGTTTTCGAAAAATTTTGGGCCTAAACGGAGCGTGGCTACCCGACTCCGGCAAGGAAACACGAACCGGAATCTAGATGGATCCCGAAAACAAACCTAATAAGCAAGGAACTCGGATTGGTGGTGGATATATGGTGGTGGTATATGGCAGCGGTGGTGGTAGCGGTGGTAGTATATGGATATGGATCGGTGGTGGTATATGGGCACGGATTGGTGGTGGTATATGGATACGAATTCGGAGCGGTGGTGGTAGATGGCAGGGCGATGATGATGGTGCGGCGGCGGCGTGACAACTTATGACTAGAACTCGAAACTCTAAAAGACTAGACTCTAAGACCAGCAACTAGACCGACGATGCAACCGCAAATTCAACAAAGCAAAACCCTAAAAAGATTATGCAAAGGCTCAGATTGGTTCGGATATGATGAACTAACCCTAATTTTTTTTTGTGGCTTTTTCGTGGACTGTAGGTATGAAGAACAGACTCGATCTAAACTACGAAAAACTGTAAAATCTCACCGAGCAACCTGGAAATCTGATACCACTTGATAGAGGCGAGGGTCCCGATCTTTCGATGAGATGATGGATATCGCTTTGGTGGAAGTCGACTTTGACGATCCGACTACGAACGTGCGAGGACGTCGCGCGTTAGCAATCGCTAAACCAACTCCGAGAGGTTATTGACCACGCCGGAGCACGATCAACCTGACCACGAGGGTCTGTTTCCTGCGAGCAAACGAAGAACAAGCAAGAAACTAAGATTGCAATCTGGATATTGCGAATATAAGATGAAAGCTTTATTGATCAAGGTGGGGTTCTGTGACGCCTTTGTCTGGTCGTTGAACACAAACGAAGTACGCGAAGTTGCAGCTATGGCGAACTTTTAATCTAAACAAAACCCAAAGTCTAAACGATGCCCTAAGGGCTGTATATATGGAGGAAGAGGGGGGGAATTTCGTGGCCCTTGGTGGAGGGGTCCGAAATCAACCCTATCTCTTGTTTCCCCAAACATACGGACTCTAAAAATAGCCTATACTTATGTATTTCGAAATTACATGGGCCTGGCCCAATAATAAGGTGACGCAGCACCTAAAATAGCCTCGGGACGAAATTTATGAAGTGGCATCTTGTATATTTCGTCCAAGGCTTCATGCACCCATTATGGTGGCTTCAAAGTCCTGAAATCATCACTTGTAACTCCGTTCTTGTTTCCCTTGCGCATGCCATCATCTCCATGCTTGTTCTTGCTCCAATGTTCATCCTTCTCCAAGCTAGGCCCTTCATTTGTAAGCAAAACAAATGTATCCAATTTAGGCAGCATCATATTCTCATGAACATTAGAATCATTACCAAGAAACGAAAGTACCTGGTAATTTAGTTGGCGTGCACGAGCTCTAGTAATTGGTCCAGTATGTATAGCAGCAGGGGCTGTGGGTGTGACAATTGTATTGATGTCCTCATCACCGCTGGTTGCCGATCACCGCCTGCTGCATGGTAAGAACTTGTAAGACATTGATATTTGCTTTACTGTGAGCGTTTTACCACCACATCCTAGTAGTTATAGGAACATTATTTTTGGGTTTTGTTTCTTGTTCTAGTAATCATGACAGGATCCAGAGTCAATTCATGGGCTTTGTCGATCGCGGGAGACGTGCCATCACCTTTGCAAATACCACAACCGTCACGTGATGAGGACATGACTACCTTGGATATGACCAAAAATATTGCATATATGCATATTTGTCAGGTGATTTCTAGTGCAAACTATTCAATAATCTATTTATGTTATCCAGAACAAAAATACTTCACACACTTTTGTGTTTTGTCTAATTGCAGGTGTATGGGACATTTGTACAATCCACATATGAAGATAAGGAAGAAAGAGATGTTTATTTGCTGTCCAAAAAGTTCTCTCACGTCACTTTTGGCCCAAGAGAAGATAGAGTCCAAGTCTCTCACGTTCTGGATTCAGATTCGGACTGCACAGACATACCTGACTCAAAACGCACACAAGTTTTTCATACGGACTACGAATTGGGTGATTCTTTTTTTGTTGGAAACTAGATTTCGTGCACTTTCCAACCCAATTGGAATCACCTTCAAATTCGTCCGGAGCGTTGAGTTGTGGACGAAACAATCTGATGCTGCAGCGGAATCCGAGTCAAACTACAAGTCCAAAGGTGTTACATCACCTCCACTTGGGCCCATTGGCCTTGTACGACCTAGATTTAGTTTTAGGCTGCCTTGGGACGTCCTCCCACCTCCTTGGCCGCCACCCCTTGCTCCTATATAAGTAGATCCATCTAGTAGCTTTTCCTTGGGATTTGTTTAGTTAAAAGTTAGCCATTGCAACTTCGTGTACTTTGTTTGTGTCCAACGACCAGACCAAGACCGCTTCCGGATCCCCACCATTATCAATACTTCATATATATTCACAATATTCAGATTGCTTTATCATATTCTTGCTCGTTCTTCGATTGCTTGCAGGAATAGACTTTCGTGGTCAGGTTGATCGTGCTCCAGCGTGGTCAATAACCTCTCGGAGTTGGTTTAGCGATTGCTAAGGCGCAACGTCGTGCACGTTTGTATCGGATCGTCAAAGTCGTCTCCACCAAATCGATAGTTATCATCTCATCGAAAGATCGGGACACCTCGCTTCTATCAAGTGGTATCAGTTTTCAGGTTGCTCGGTGAGATTTTACAGTTTTTCATAGTTTAGATCGCATCTGTCATTCATACCTACAGTCCATGAAAAAGCCATAAAAAAGTTAGATCTGTTCATCATTTATCCAAGCCAATCTGAGCCTTTGCAATTTTCTATTCATTGCTTGCATAGTTGAATTATCGGTTGCATCGTCGTGTTAGTTGCTGGTCTTAGTGTCTAGTTCATTTAGAGTTTCGAGTTCTGTTCACATTAGTCACGCCGCCTGATGAGGACATCAATACAATTGTTACACCCACAACCCCTGCTGCTATACATACTGGACCAATTACTAGAGCTTGTGCACGCCAACTAAATTACCAGGTACTTTCGTTTCTTGGTAATGATTCTAATGTTCATGAGAATATGATGCTGCCTAAATTGGATACATTTGTTTTGCTTACAAATGAAGGGCCTAGCTTGGAGAAGGATGAACATTGGAGCAAGAACAAGCATGGAGATGATGGCATGCGCAAGGGGAACAAGAACGGAGTTACAAGTGATGATTTCAGGACTTTGAAGCCACCATAATGGGTGCATGAAGCCTTGGACGAAATATACAAGATGCCACTTCATAAATTTCGTCCCGAGGCTATTTTAGGTGCTGCGTCACCTTATTATTGGGCCAGGCCCATGTAATTTCGAAATACATAAGTATAGGCTATTTTTAGAGTCCGTATGTGTGGGGAAACAAGAGATAGGGTTGATTTCGGACCCCTCCACCAAGGGCCACGAAATTCCCCCCCCCCTCTTCCTCCATATATACAGCCCTTAGGGCATCGTTTAGACTTTGGGTTTTGTTTAGATTAAAAGTTCGCCATAGCTGCAACTTCGCGTATTTCGTTTGTGTTCAACAACCAGACAAAGGCGTCACAGAACCCCACCTTGATCAATAAAGCTTTCATCTTATATTCGCAATATCCAGATTGCAATCTTAGTTTCTTGCTTGTTCTTCGTTTGCTCGCAGGAAACAGACCCTCGTGGTCAGGTTGATCGTGCTCCGGCGTGGTCAATAACCTCTCGGAGTTGGTTTAGCGATTGCTAAGGCGCGACGTCCTCGCACGTTCGTAGTCGGATCGTCAAAGTCGACTTCCACCTAAGCGATATCCATCATCTCATCGAAAGACGGGACACCTTTGCCTCTATCAAGTGGTATCAGATTTCCAGGTTGCTCGGTGAGATTTTACAGTTTTTCGTAGTTTAGATCGAGTCTGTTCTTCATACCTATAGTCCACGAAAAAGCCACAAAAAAAATTAGGGTTAGTTCATCATATCCGAACCAATCTGAGCCTTGCATAATCTTTTTAGGGTTTTGCTTTGTTGAATTTGCGGTTGCATCGTCGTGTCTAGTTGCTGGTCTTAGAGTCTAGTCTTTTAGAGTTTCGAGTTCTGGTCATAAGTTGTCACGCCGCCGCCGCACCATCATCATCGCCCCTGCCATCTACCACCACCGCACCGAATCCGTATCCATATACCACCACCAATCCGTGTCCATATACCACCACCGATCCATATCCATATACTACCACCGCTACCACCACCGCTGCCATATACCACCACCATATATCCACCACCAATCCGAGTTCTTTGCTTATTAGGTTTGTTTTCGGGATCCATCTAGATTCCGATTCGTGTTTCCTTGCCGGAGTAGGTTTCGGAAAAAAAAAGAGTCGGGTAGCCACGCTCCGTTTAGGCCCAAATTTTTTCTGTAGAAGAATATTATCAGGAATTACAAACTGGCATGATTAGATGTGGTATTGTTGAGGAGAATGAAGCTATGCTTGCACGTTTTCTGGGTGGATTAAATAGAGAGATTCAGACCATTCTAGACTATAAGGAGTATACTAATATCACTCTTTTATTCCATCTTGCTTGTAAAGCTGAACGTGAAGTGCAGGATCGACAAGCATTGGGGCGAACTAACTTTTCTGTAGGCCGACCTTCATCATGGACACCACGTGCATCTTCTACTTCAACTGCACCAGCACCTCCATCCGGTGCCACCTCCAGCCGTGATACAAGAAAACAGGCACAACCACCATTATCTGCCAAGAGCGCACCTGCGGGGCCTGCACAGCGTTCTTCTTCTTCCATGGCATCAACAGGGCACACAAGTGATATTATTTGTCGTCGTTGTAAGGGAGGAGGTCATTATGCGAGAGAATGCAAATCTCCGCGTGTGATGATTGCTACCGCGGATGGTGGATATGAGTCCGCTAGTGACTATGATGAGGAGACTTTGGCTCTTATTACACGTGAAGAACATGGTGGAGATGATTCTGATCATGAGACGCAATACATGGCTCCTGAAGACGCTGACAGGTATGAATGCTTAGTTGCTCAACGTGTTTTGAGTGTGCAGGTGATAGAGGCGAGGGTCCCGATCTTTCGATGAGATGATAACTATCGATTTGGTGGAGACGACTTTGATGATCCGACTACAAACGTGAACGACGTTGCGCCTTAGCAATCGCTAAACCAATCTCCTGAGGTTACTGACGATGCTGGAAGCACGGTCAGCCTGACCACGAAGGTCTATTCCTGCAAGCAATCGAAGAACGAGCAAGAATATGATAAAGCAATCTGAATATTGCAAATATATATGAAGTATTGATAATGGTGGGGATCCGGAAGCGGTCTTGGTCTGGTCGTTGGACACAAACGAAGTACACGAAGTTGCAATGGCTAACTTTTAACTAAACAAATCCCAAGGAAAAGCTACTAGATGGATCTACTTATATAGGAGCAAGGGGTGGCGGCCAAGGAGGTGGGAGGACGTCCCAAGGCAGCCTAAAACTAAATCTAGGTCGTACAAGGCCAATGGGCCCAAGTGGAGGTGATGTAACACCTTTGGACTTGTAGTTTGACTCGGATTCTGCTGCAGCATCAGATTGTTTCGTCCACAACTCAACGCTCCGGACGAATTTTGATGAGGACATCAATACAATTGTTACACCCACAGCCCCTGCTGCTATACATACTGGACCAATTACTAGAGCTCGTGCACGCCAACTAAATTACCAGGTACTTTCGTTTCTTGGTAATGATTCTAATGTTCATGAGAATATGATGCTGCCTAAATTGGATACATTTGTTTTGCTTACAAATGAAGGGCCTAGCTTGGAGAAGGATGAACATTGGAGCAAGAACAAGCATGGAGATGATGGCATGCGCAAGGGAAACAAGAACGGAGTTACAAGTGATGATTTCAGGACTTTGAAGCCACCATAATGGGTGCATGAAGCCTTGGACGAAATATACAAGATGCCACTTCATAAATTTCGTCCCGAGGCTATTTTAGGTGCTGCGTCACCTTATTATTGGGCCAGGCCCATGTAATTTCGAAATACATAAGTATAGGCTATTTTTAGAGTCCGTATGTGTGGGGAAACAAGAGATAGGGTTGATTTCGGACCCCTCCACCAAGGGCCACGGAATTCCCCCCCTCTTCCTCCATATATACAGCCCTTAGGACATCGTTTAGACTTTGGGTTTTGTTTAGATTAAAAGTTCGCCATAGCTGCAACTTCGCGTACTTCGTTTGTGTTCAACGACCAGACAAAGGCGTCACAGAACCCCACCTTGATCAATAAAGCTTTCATCTTATATTCGCAATATCCAGATTGCAATCTTAGTTTCTTGCTTGTTCTTCGTTTGCTCGCAGGAAACAGACCCTCGTGGTCAGGTTGATCGTGCTCCGGCGTGGTCAATAACCTCTCGGAGTTGGTTTAGCGATTGCTAAGGCGCGACGTCCTCGCACGTTCGTAGTCGGATCGTCAAAGTCGACTTCCACCAAAGCGATATCCATCATCTCATCGAAAGATCGGGACCCTCGCCTCTATCAAGTGGTATCAGATTTCCAGGTTGCTCGGTGAGATTTTACAGTTTTTCGTAGTTTAGATCGAGTCTGTTCTTCATACCTACAGTCCACGAAAAAGCCACAAAAAAATTAGGGTTAGTTCATCATATCCGAACCAATCTGAGCCTTTGCATAATCTTTTTAGGGTTTTGCTTTGTTGAATTTGCGGTTGCATCGTCGTGTCTAGTTGCTGGTCTTAGAGTCTAGTCTTTTAGAGTTTCGAGTTCTGGTCATAAGTTGTCACGCCGCCGCCGCACCATCATCATCACCCCTGCCATCTACCACCACCGCTTATCCGCCACCGCTTCGAATCCGTATCCATATACCACCACAGCTGTCATATACCACCACCGCTGCCATCTACCACCATATATCCACCACCAATCCGAGTTCTTGTCATATTAGGTTTGTTTTCGAGATCCATCTAGATTCCGATCCGTGTTTCCTTGCCGGAGTCGGGTAGCCACGCTCCGTTTAGGCCCAAAATTTTTCGAAAACGCATTTTTCGAAAAAATTTCTGGCTATCCTATTTTTAGGTGTTTCTGAGTGTTTTGAGACAGGTGCCATTATAGGAAGTTTTTTTTGACCCGTTTCCAGTTTTTGGGTCCGGACAGCCAAAAAAAAAATTGGTCAAAAAAATTTCGTGCCCATCCTGTCAGTTTGAGCTAAGAAGAGTTCTGAGACACTCGCCATTATAGTGATTTTTCCCAAAAAAAAAAGCAGCGCAAAAAAAAAGAGCGAAAAAAAAATTCCAGAGTGTGCTTTTCCCTTGTTTACGTGCCGCGCCGTGATTTTGTTAGTGTTCTAGGCTCGCGTCTCTAGCACAGTCTAGCCTAGGACCAGCACAGTACCGCCGTTGAGCGTTTATTCAACTTTGCATCTCTGAATTGATTATTGCTGACCCTTTTTGCTACCATACTATAAGCCTTCCCAGCTCCACATACATCTACGTCGTGTGTTTGACTCTCCCTGGTAATCGCTCTATCCAAGCTTTGAGAGTTTTTGACTACAACGGTTGCCGATCACCGCCTGCTGCTGGGTAAGAACTGGTAAGAATTTGAGTTTTGCTTGACGGATTTGTGACACCCACCACCACCACTTGTTCGTAGTCTGTAGGATCATATTCTTGTGTGTTTCTATTGCTGCTAACCATGCCAGGATCACAAGCCGACGAGATTGACTGGGAGAATTTATCGAACAAGGAGCTTCATGATAAGTTTCAGCAAATGATGACTGAACAGGTGCAAGATGTGCTGAATAATTTTGAAGAGGCCATGGAGAAGATCACTGGCTTTGAGAAGACGTTCGAAACAAAGCTCGATAACAAGTTTAATGAATTGCTCGCGCGTCTTCCACCACCACCACCCGCTGCACCTAACGCACCTCTCCAACAACAACAACAACGACTACCTCCACGTCGCGAAGCAGACCTCCGCCGAGCAAGCCGTGTTCCTGATGAGGACATGACTACCTTGGATGTGACCAAAAATATTGCATATATGCATATTTGTCAGGTGATTTCTAGTGCAAACTATTCAATAATCTATTTATGTTATCCAGAACAAAAATACTTCACACACTTTTGTGTTTTGTCTAATTGCAGGTGTATGGGACATTTGTACAATCCACATATGAAGATAAGGAAGAAAGATGTTTATTTGCTGTCCAAAAAGTTCTCTCACGTCACTTTTGGCCCAAGAGAAGATAGAGTCCAAGTCTCTCACGTTCTGGATTCAGATTCGGACTGCACAGACACACCTGACTCAAAACGCACACAAGTTTTTCATACGGACTCCGAATTGGGTGATTCTTTTTTTGTTGGAAACTAGATTTCGTGCACTTTCCAACCCAATTGGAATCACCTTCAAATTCGTCCGGAGCGTTGAGTTGTGGACGAAACAATCTGATGCTGCAGCAGAATCCGAGTCAAACTACAAGTCCAAAGGTGTTACATCACCTCCACTTGGGCCCATTGACCTTGTACGACCTAGATTTAGTTTTAGGCTGCCTTGGGACGTCCTCCCACCTCCTTGGCCGCCACCCCTTGCTCCTATATAAGTAGATCCATCTAGTAGCTTTTGCTTGGGATTTGTTTAGTTAAAAGTTAGCCATTGCAACTTCGTGTACTTCGTTTGTGTCCAACGACCAGACCAAGACCGCTTCCGGATCCCCACCATTATCAATACCTCATATATATTTGCAATATTCAGATTGCTTTATCATATTCTTGCTCGTTCTTTGATTGCTTGCAGGAATAGACCTTTGTGGTCAGGCTGACCGTGCTTCCGGCATCGTCACTAACCTCAGGAGATTGGTTTAGCGATTGCTAAGGCGCAACGTCGTGCACGTTTGTAGTCGGATCGTCAAAGTCGTCTCCACCAAATCGATAGTTATCATCTCATCGAAAGATCGGGACACCCCCGCCTCTATCAATAGTATAGCGACGAGACAATGCATCAGCAATAACATTTTCTTTTCCCTTCTTGTGTTTAATGACATAAGGGAAAGTCTCAATGAATTCAACCCATTTAGCATGTCTACGATTCAGTTTAGCTTGACTTTTAATATGTTTCAAATATTCATGATCAGAATGTATAACAAATTCTTTGGACCATAAATAATGTTGCCATGTTTCTAAAGTCCGAACAAGAGCATATAATTCTTTATCATAAGTAGAATAATTCAGACTAGGCCCACTCAATTTTTCAGAAAAGTATGCAACAGGTTTGCCATCTTGTAATAACACACCTCCTAATCCAATTCCACTAGCATCACATTCAAGCTCAAAAGTCTTATTAAAATCAGGAAGTTGGAGTAAAGGAGCATGTGTCAACTTATCTTTCAATACCGTGAAGGCTTCTTCCTGTGCGGTACCCCAAAGAAAAGGCACATCTTTCTTTGTAAGCTCATTGAGAGGTGCAGCAATGGTGCTGAAATCTCTCACAAAACGCCTGTAGAATCCAGCGAGGCCAAGAAAACTCCTCACTTGTGTGACCGTTTTGGGTTAAGGCCAACTCTCAATAGCTTCAATCTTGGCTTTATCAACTTCAATTCCCTGTGGAGTAACAACATAGCCAAGAAAAGATACTCGGTCGGTGCAAAAGGTGCACTTCCCAAGGTTACCAAACAAACGTGCATCACGTAGAGCAATAAAAACAGCACGTAAATGTTCCAAATGTTCTTCCAAAGATCTGCTATAAATCAATATGTCATCAAAGTAAACTACCACAAATCGTCCAATGAAAGCACGTAAAACTTCGTTCATTAATCTCATGAAAGTACTTGATGAGGACATGACTACCTTGGATATGACCAAAAATATTGCATATATGCATATTTGTCAGATGATTTCTAGTGCAAACTATTCAATAATCTATTTATGTTATTCAGAACAAAAATACTTCACACACTTTTCTGTTTTGTCTAATTGCAGGTGTATGGGACATTTGTACAATCCACATATGAAGATAAGGAAGAAAGATGTTTATTTGCTGTCCAAAAAGTTCTCTCACGTCACTTTTGGCCCAAGAGAAGATAGAGTCCAAGTCTCTCACGTTCTGGATTCAGATTCGGACTGCACAGACACACCTGACTCAAAACGCACACAAGTTTTTCATACGGACTCCGAATTGGGTGATTCTTTTTTTGTTGGAAACTAGATTTCGTGCACTTTCCAACCCAATTGGAATCACCTTCAAATTCGTCCGGAGCGTTGAGTTGTGGACGAAACAATCTGATGCTGCAGCAGAATCCGAGTCAAACTACAAGTCCAAAGGTGTTACATCACCTCCACTTGGGCCCATTGGCCTTGTACGACCTAGATTTAGTTTTAGGCTGCCTTGGGACGTCCTCCCACCTCCTTGGCCGCCACCCCTTGCTCCTATATAAGTAGATCCATCTAGTAGCTTTTCCTTGGAATTTGTTTAGTTAAAAGTTAGCCATTGCAACTTCGTGTGCTTCGTTTGTGTCCAACGACCAGACCAAGACCGCTTTTCGGATCCCCACCATTATCAATACCTCATATATATTTGCAATATTCAGATTGCTTTATCATATTCTTGCTCGTTCTTCGATTGCTTGCAGGAATAGACCTTTGTGGTCAGGCTGACCGTGCTTCCGGCATCGTCAGTAACCTCAGGAGATTGGTTTACCGATTGCTAAGGCGCAACGTCGTGCACGTTTGTAGTCGGATCGTCAAAGTCGTCTCCACCAAATCGATAGTTATCATCTCATTGAAATATCGGGACCCTCGTCTCTATCAGAGTTGGTTTAGCGATTGCTAAGGCGCGACGTCCTCGCACGTTCGTAGTCGGATCGTCAAAGTCGACTTCCACCAAAGCGATATCCATCATCTCATCGAAAGATCGGGACCCTCGCCTCTATCAAGTGGTATCAGATTTCCAGGTTGCTCGGTGAGATTTTACAGTTTTTCGTAGTTTAGATCGAGTCTGTTCTTCATACCTACAGTCCACGAAAAAGCCACAAAAAAAAATTAGGGTTAGTTCATCATATCCGAACCAATCTGAGCCTTTGCATAATCTTTTTAGGGTTTTGCTTTGTTGAATTTGCGGTTGCATCGTCGTGTCTAGTTGCTGGTCTTAGAGTCTAGTCTTTTAGAGTTTCGAGTTCTGGTCATAAGTTGTCACGCCGCCGCCGCACCATCATCATCGCCCCTGCCATCTACCACCACCGCTCCGAATCCGTATCCATATACCACCACCAATCCGTGTCCATATACCACCACCGATCCATATCCATATACTACCACCGCTACCACCACCGCTGCCATATACCACCACCATATATCCACCACCAATCCGAGTTCCTTGCTTATTAGGGTTGTTTTCGAGATCCATCTAGATTCCGATTCGTGTTTCCTTGCCGGAGTAGGTTTCGAGGAAAAAAAACGACCAGACAAAGGCGTCACAGAACCCCACCTTGATCAATAAAGCTTTCATCTTATATTCGCAATATCCAGATTGCAATCTTAGTTTCTTGCTTGTTCTTCGTTTGCTCGCAGGAAACAGACCCTCGTGGTCAGGCTGATCGTGCTCCGAATCCGTATACCACCACCATATATTTTTCGGGTAGCCACGCTCCGTTTAGGCCCCAAATTTTTCGAAAACGCATTTTTCGACAAAATTTCTGGCTATCCTATTTTTAGGTGTTTCTGAGTGTTTTGAGACAGGTGCCATTATAGGAAGTTTTTTTTGACCCGTTTCCAGTTTTTGGGTCCGGGCAGTCCAAAAAAAAAAATTGGTCAAAAAAATTTCGTGCCCATCCTGTCAGTTTGAGCTAAGAAGAGTTTTGAGACACTCGCCATTATAGTGATTTTTGCACAAAAAAAAAGCAGCGCAAAAAAAAAGAGCGCAAAAAAAAAAGAGCGAAAAATAATAATTCCAGAGTGTGCTTTTCCCTTGTTTACGTGCCGCGCCGTGATTTTGTTAGTGTTCTAGGCTCGCGTCTCTAGCACAGTCTAGCCTAGGACCAGCACAGTACCGTCGTTGAGCGTTTATTCAACTTTGCATCTCTGAATTGATTATTGCTGACCCTTTTTGCTACCATATTATAAGCCTTCCCAGCTCCACATACATCTACGTCGTGCGTTTGACTCTCCCTGGTAATCGCTCTATCCAAGCTTTGAGAGTTTTTGACTACAACGGTTGCCGATCACCGCCTGCTGCTGGGTAAGAACTGGTAAGAATTTGAGATTTGCTTGACGGTTTTGTGACACCCACCACCACCACTTGTTCGTAGTCTGTAGGATCATATTCTTGTGTGTTTCTATTGCTGCTAACCATGCCAGGATCACAAGCTGACGAGATTGACTGGGAGAATTTATCGAACAAGGAGCTTCATGATAAGTTTCAGCAAATGATGACTGAACAGGTGCAAGATGTGCTGAACAATTTTGAAGAGGCCATGGAGAAGATCACTGGCTTTGAGAAGACGTTCGAAACAAAGCTCGATAACAAGTTTAATGAATTGCTCGCGCGTCTTCCACCACCACCACCCGCTGCAGCTAACGCACCTCTCCAACAACAACAACAACAACGACTACCTCCACGTCGCGAAGCAGACCTCCGCCGAGCAAGCCGTGTTCCTCTTGCGTTTGGCCAAACTGTTGGTGCTGCTGTTGATACTTCTGTGGCTCCTGCTGCTGATGCGGAGGAGGATGATTATGTGGGAGACTATGAGGATGAGGTTGATCAAAATCAACACTACGTGCAGCCACCTGTACCACCACCAGCAGGTCGACCTAAGGTATATATTCGTAATGGTAGGCCTGCACCACCACCTCAGGTACGAGATGATGTCCATATTCCTAAACTGAAATTGAATATTCCACCATTTGAGGGTAGATATGTTCCTGATATATATCTTACTTGGGAGTTAGAAACTGAACAACGATTTACATGTTTACAATATCCTGAGGAGAGACGAGTTGCTACTGCTGTTTGTGCTTTCACTAGTTTTGCATGTGTATGGTGGTCTGAACATTGTAGATTGTATCCTATTCCAACTACTTGGGCTGCTTTGAAAACTGCTATGCGTACGCGTTGGGTTCCACCATATTATCAACGTGAATTGCTTCAAAAATTGCAGCGTTTAAGACAAGGAAAAAATTCTGTAGAAGAATATTATCAGGAATTACAAACTGGCATGATTAGATGTGGTATTGTTGAGGAGAATGAAGCTATGCTTGCACGTTTTCTGGGTGGATTAAATAGAGAGATTCAGACCATTCTAGACTATAAGGAGTATACTAATATCACTCGTTTATTCCATCTTGCTTGTAAAGCTGAACGTGAAGTGCAGGATCGACAAGCATTGGGGCGAACTAACTTTTCTGCAGGCCGACCTTCATCATGGACACCACGTGCATCTTCTACTTCAACTGCACCAGCACCTCCATCCGGTGCCACCTCCAGCCGTGATACAAGAAAACAGGCACAACCACCATTATCTGCCAAGAGCGCACCTGCGGGGCCTGCACAGCGTTCTTCTTCTTCCATGGCATCAACAGGGCACACAAGTGATATTATTTGTCGTCGTTGTAAGTGAGGAGGTCATTATGCGAGAGAATGCAAATCTCCGCGTGTGATGATTGCTACCGCGGATGGTGGATATGAGTCCGCTAGTGACTATGATGAGGAGACTTTGGCTCTTATTACACGTGAAGAACATGGTGGAGATGATTCTGATCATGAGACGCAATACATGGCTCCTGAAGACGCTGACAGGTATGAATGTTTAGTTGCTCAATGTGTTTTGAGTGTGCAGGTCACACAAGCTGAGCAAAATCAGAGGCACAATTTGTTCCATACCAAGGGAGTTGTGAAGGAACGTTCTGTGCGCGTCATCATAGACGGAGGGAGCTGGAACAACTTGGCTAGCATGGAGATGGTGGAGAAGCTTTCTCTCACCACAAGACCACATCCACATCCTTACTACATCCAATGGTTCAACAACAGCGGCAAGGTTAAGGTAACACGTACTGTTCGTGTGCATTTTAGTATCTCTACATATGCTGATTATGTTGATTGTGATGTGGTACCTATGCAAGCATGTTCCTTATTACTTGGTAGACCATGGCAATTTGATAAAAATTCTGTACACCATGGTAGAAACAATCACTATACTCTTGTTCATAAGGATAAAAATATTACTTTGCTTCCTATGACTCCTGATTCCATTTTGAAAGATGATATTAATAGAGCTAACAAAGCAAAACAGGAGACGAATAAGAGTGAAAATCAGATTGTGGCAAAAGAATTTGAGCAACAAATAAGGCGCAAGGGGAACAAGAATGGAGTTACAAGTGATGATTTCAGGACTTTGAAGCCACCATAATGGGTGCATGAAGCCTTGGACGAAATATACAAGATGCCACTTCATAAATTTCGTCCCGAGGCTATTTTAGGTGCTGCGTCACCTTATTATTGGGCCAGGCCCATGTAATTTTGAAATACATAAGTATAGGCTATTTTTAGAGTCCGTATGTGTGGGGAAACAAGAGATAGGGTTGATTTCGGACTCCTCCACCAAGGGCCACGAAATTCCCCCCTCTTCCTCCATATATACAGCCCTTAGGGCATCGTTTAGACTTTGGGTTTTGTTTAGATTAAAAGTTCGCCATAGCTGCAACTTCGCGTACTTCGTTTGTGTTCAACGACCAGACAAAGGCGTCACAGAACCCCACCTTGATCAATAAAGCTTTCATCTTATATTCGCAATATCCAGATTGCAATCTCAGTTTCTTGCTTGTTCTTCGTTTGCTCGCAGGAAACAGACCCTCGTGGTCAGGTTGATCGTGCTCCGGCGTGGTCAATAACCTCTCGGAGTTGGTTTAGCGATTGCTAAGGCGCGACGTCCTCGCACGTTCGTAGTCGGATCGTCAAAGTCGACTTCCACCAAAGCGAAATCCACCATCTCATCGAAAGACGGGACACCTTTGCCTCTATCAATGTGCATTTGGATGTTTGTGCACCTCTCGTGACGGTTGTGGTATTTGCAAAGGTGGTGGCACGTCTCCCGCGATCGACAAAGCCCATGAATTGACTCTGGATCCTGTCATGATTAGTAGAACAAGAAACAAAACCCAAAAATAATGTTCCTATAACTACTAGGATGTGGTGGTAAAACGCTCACAGTAAAGCAAATATCAATGTCTTACAAGTTCTTACCATGCAGCAGGCGGTGATCGGCAACCAGCGGTGTCAAGTAACTCCGAATATTGAGTAAAGCGATTGCCAGGGGAGCGTACGTATACACGGTGTAGAAATATGTGGAGCTGGGTTGGCTATATATGGTAGCAAAAGATTAGCAATAATCAATTCAAAGATGCAATGTTGAATAAACGCTCAACGACGGTACTGTGCTGGTCCTAGGCTAGACCGGACTAGAGACGCGAGCCTAGAACACTAATGAGGTCACGTCGTAGCACAACTAGCATCAATGAAGGATACTAAGTAGCTCTGGACAGCAAGATATAAGTGAAGATCACAACGGCAGTAAAGATAATGAGGTGAAACAACAGCCAAGCAGGATATATCAACAACTTTGTCTCCAACTTTCCTCTGAAAAAGTTTGTGCCGATTTTTTTGTTTTTTTTCTTCTCTTTTTTTTTCCTCACACTTTTTTTTTCTTTCTCTCCTTTTTTTCTCTCTGACTTTTTTTTCTCCTTTTTTTCTCGTTTTTTTCTCTCTTTTTTTCTCCCTCTTTCCAAAACAAACTAGATAAGATGCAGATTGGATCAAGTGAAGATGTGAACGATCTCAACTATTATTATGACAATGAATGGTGGGTAGCACGTGGTGGAAATTGATGGATGGGTGGTGGACAGCGGAAGAGATAATGATGCAGCGGTGGCGTGACTAATGTGAACAGAACTTGAAACTCTAAACGAACTAGACACTAAGACCAGCAACTCGACACGACGATGCAACCGATAATTCAACTATGCAAGCAATGAAAAGAAAATTGCAAAGGCTCAGACTGGCTTGGACCAAGGATGAATAGATCTAACTCTTTTTTGTGGCTTTTTCTTGGACAATAGGTAAGAAAATAAATCTAATCTAGGAAAACTGGAAATTCTCACCGAGCAACCTGAAAACTGATACCACTTGATAGAGGCGAGGGTCCCGATCTTTCGATGAGATGATGGATATCGCTTTGGTGGAAGTCGACTTTGACGATCCGACTACGAACGTGCGAGGACGTCGCGCCTTAGCAATCGCTAAACCAACTCCGAGAGGTTATTGACCACGCCGGAGCACGATCAACCTGACCACGAGGGTCTGTTTCCTGCGAGCAAACGAAGAACAAGCAAGAAACTAAGATTGCAATCTGGATATTGCGAATATAAGATGAAAGCTTTATTGATCAAGGTGGGGTTCTGTGACGCCTTTGTCTGGTCGTTGAACACAAACGAAGTACGCGAAGTTGCAGCTATGGCGAACTTTTAATCTAAACAAAACCCAAAGTCTAAACGATGTCCTAAGGGCTGTATATATGGAGGAAGAGGGGGGGAATTCCGTGGCCCTTGGTGGAGGGGTCCGAAATCAACCCTATCTCTTGTTTCCCCACACATACGGACTCTAAAAATAGCCTATACTTATGTATTTCGAAATTACATGGGCCTGGCCCAATAATAAGGTGACGCAGCACCTAAAATAGCCTCGGGACGAAATTTATGAAGTGGCATCTTGTATATTTCGTCCAAGGCTTCATGCACCCATTATGGTGGCTTCAAAGTCCTGAAATCATCACTTGTAACTCCGTTCTTGTTTCCCTTGCGCATGCCATCATCTCCATGCTTGTTCTTGCTCCAATGTTCATCCTTCTCCAAGCTAGGCCCTTCATTTGTAAGCAAAACAAATGTATCCAATTTAGGCAGCATCATATTCTCATGAACATTAGAATCATTACCAAGAAACGAAAGTACCTGGTAATTTAGTTGGCGTGCACGAGCTCTAGTAATTGGTCCAGTATGTATAGCAGCAGGGGTTGTGGGTGTAACAATTGTATTGATGTCCTCATCACCGGAGCACGATCAACCTGACCACGAGGGTCTGTTTCCTGCGAGCAAACGAAGAGCAAGCAAGAAACTAAGATTGCAATCTGGATATTGCGAATACAAGATGAAAGCTTTATTGATCAAGGTGGGGTTCTGTGACGCCTTTGTCTGGTCGTTGAACACAAACGAAGTACGCGAAGTTGCAGCTATGGCGAACTTTTAATCTAAACAAAACCCAAAGTCTAAACGATGCCCTAAGGGCTGTATATATGGAGGAAGAGGGGGGAATTTCGTGGCCCTTGGTGGAGGGGTCCGAAATCAACCCTATCTCTTGTTTCCCCACACATACGGATTCTAAAAATAGCCTATACTTATGTATTTCGAAATTACATGGGCCTGGCCCAATAATAAGGTGACGCAGCACCTAAAATAGCCTCGGGACGAAATTTATGAAGTGGCATCTTGTATATTTCGTCCAAGGCTTCATGCACCCATTATGGTGGCTTCAAAGTCCTGAAATCATCACTTGTAACTCCGTTCTTGTTCCCCTTGCGCATGCCATCATCTCCATGCTTGTTCTTGCTCCAATGTTCATCCTTCTCCAAGCTAGGCCCTTCATTTGTAAGCAAAACAAATGTATCCAATTTAGGCAGCATCATATTCTCATGAACATTAGAATCAATACCAAGAAACGAAAGTACCTGGTAATTTAGTTGGCGTGCACGAGCTCTAGTAATTGGTCCAGTATGTATAGCAGCAGGGGCTGTGGGTGTAACAATTGTATTGATGTCCTCATCAAATACTATTGTTTCAGATCGTGATACTAAATTTCTTAGCCACTTTTGGAGATGTTTATGGGCTAAGTTGGGGACTAAACTGCTTTTTAGTACTACTTGTCACCCCCAAACTGATGGACAAACTGAAGTAGTCAATAGAACGTTGTCTACTATGCTTAGGGCTGTTTTGAAGAATAATAAGAAAATGTGGGAGGAATGCTTGCCTCATATTGAATTTGCTTATAATCGTTCATTGCATTCTACTACTAAGATGTGCCCTTTTGAAGTTGTGTATGGTTTCCTACCTCGTGCACCTATTGATTTGTTGCCTCTTCCATCTTCGGAGAAGGTTAATTTTGATGCTAAACAACGTGCTGAATTGATTTTAAAAATGCATGAGTTAACTAAGGAAAACATTGAGCGCATGAATGCTAAATATAAACTTGCTGGAGATAAGGGTAGAAAACATGTAGTGTTTGCACCCGGAGATCTTGTTTGGTTACATTTGCGTAAGGATAGATTTCCTGATTTGCGCAAATCAAAGTTAATGCCACGTGCTGATGGTCCCTTTAAGGTGTTAGAGAAAATAAATGATAATGCATATAAACTTGAGCTGCCTGCAGATTTTGGGGTTAGTCCCACTTTTAACATTGCAGATTTGAAGCCTTATTTGGGTGAGGAAGATGAACTTCCGTCGAGGACGACTTCATTTCAAGAAGGGGAGGATGATGAGAACATCAATACAATTGTTACACCCACAGCCCCTGCTGCTATACATACTGGACCAATTACTAGAGCTCGTGCATGCCAACTAAATTACCAGGTACTTTCGTTTCTTGGTAATGATTCTAATGTTCATGAGAATATGATGCTGCCTAAATTGGATACATTTGTTTTGCTTACAAATGAAGGGCCTAGCTTGGAGAAGGATGAACATTGGAGCAAGAACAAGCATGGAGATGATGGCATGCGCAAGGGAAACAAGAACGGAGTTACAAGTGATGATTTCAGGACTTTGAAGCCACCATAATGGGTGCATGAAGCCTTGGACGAAATATACAAGATGCCACTTCATAAATTTCGTCCCGAGGCTATTTTAGGTGCTGCGTCACCTTATTATTGGGCCAGGCCCATGTAATTTCGAAATACATAAGTATAGGCTATTTTTAGAGTCCGTATGTGTGGGGAAACAAGAGATAGGGTTGATTTCGGACCCCTCCACCAAGGGCCACGAAATTCCCCCCCTCTTCCTCCATATATACAGCCCTTAGGACATCGTTTAGACTTTGGGTTTTGTTTAGATTAAAAGTTCGCCATAGCTGCAACTTCGCGTACTTCGTTTGTGTTCAACGACCAGACAAAGGCGTCACAGAACCCCACCTTGATCAATAAAGCTTTCATCTTATATTCGCAATATCCAGATTGCAATCTTAGTTTCTTGCTTGTTCTTCGTTTGCTCGCAGGAAACAGACCCTCGTGGTCAGGTTGATCGTGCTCCGGCGTGGTCAATAACCTCTCGGAGTTGGTTTAGCGATTGCTAAGGCGCGACGTCCTCGCACGTTCGTAGTCGGATCGTCAAAGTCGACTTCCACCAAAGCGATATCCATCATCTCATCGAAAGATCGGGACCCTCGCCTTTATCACCACTTCATAAATTTCGTCCCGAGGCTATTTTAGGTGCTGCGTCACCTTATTATTGGGCCAGGCCCATGTAATTTCGAAATACATAAGTATAGGCTATTTTTAGAGTCCGTATGTGTGGGGAAACAAGAGATAGGGTTGATTTCGGACCCCTCCACCAAGGGCCACGAAATTCCCCCCTCTTCCTCCATATATACAGCCCTTAGGGCATCGTTTAGACTTTGGGTTTTGTTTAGATTAAAAGTTCGCCATAGCTACAACTTCGCGTACTTCGTTTGTGTTCAACGACCAGACAAAGGCGTCACAGAACCCCACCTTGATCAATAAAGCTTTCATCTTATATTCGCAATGTCCAGATTGCAATCTTAGTTTCTTGCTTGTTCTTCGTTTGCTCGCAGGAAACAGACCCTCGTGGTCAGGTTGATCGTGCTCCGGCGTGGTCAATAACCTCTCGGAGTTGGTTTAGCGATTGCTAAGGCGCGACGTCCTCGCACGTTCGTAGTCGGATCGTCAAAGTCGACTTCCACCAAAGCGAAATCCACCATCTCATCGAAAGACGGGACACCTCCGCCTCTATCAAGTGGTATCAGATTTACAGGTTGCTCGGTGAGATTTTACAGTTTTTCATAGTTTAGATCGAGTCTGTTCTTCATACCTATAGTCCAGGAAAAAGCCACAAAAAAAATTAGGGTTAGTTCATCATATCCGAACCAATCTGAGCCTTGCATAATCTTTTTAGGGTTTTGCTTTGTTGAATTTGCGGTTGCATCGTCGTGTCTAGTTGCTGGTCTTAGAGTCTAGTCTTTTAGAGTTTCGAGTTCTGGTCATAAGTTGTCACGCCGCCGCCGCACATCATCATCGCCCCTGCCATCTACCACCACCGCATCGAATCCGTATCCATATACCACCACCAATCCGTTTCCATATACCACCACCGATCCATATCCATATACTACCACCGCTACCACCACCGCTGCCATATACCACCACCATATATCCACCACCAATCCGAGTTCTTTGCTTATTAGGTTTGTTTTCGGGATCCATCTAGATTCCGATTCGTGTTTCCTTGCCGGAGTAGGTTTCGGAAAAAAAAAAATAGTCGGGTAGCCACGCTCCGTTTAGGCCCAAAATTTTTCGAAAACGCATTTTTCGAAAAAATTTCTGGCTATCCTATTTTTAGGTGTTTCTGAGTGTTTTGAGACAGGTGCCATTATAGGAAGTTTTTTTTGACCCGTTTCCAGTTTTTGGGTCCGGGCAGTCGAAAAAAAAAATTGGTCGAAAAAATTTCGTGCCCATCCTGTCAGTTTGAGCTAGGAAGAGTTTTGAGACACTCGCCATTATAGTGATTTTTCGCAAAAAAAAAAAGCAGCGCAAAAAAAAGAGCGCAAAAAAAAAGAGCGAAAAAAAAAATTCAGAGTGTGCTTTTCCCTTGTTTACGTGCCGCGCCGTGATTTTGTTAGTGTTCTAGGCTCGCGTCTCTAGCACAGTCTAGCCTAGGACCAGCACAGTACCGTCGTTGAGCGTTTATTCAACTTTGCATCTCTGAATTGATTATTGCTGACCCTTTTTGCTACCATATTATAAGCCTTCCCAGCTCCACATACATCTACGTCGTGCGTTTGACTCTCCCTGGTAATCGCTCTATCCAAGCTTTGAGAGTTTTTGACTACAATGGTTGCCGATCACCGCTGTCCACCATCCCATCCATTAAATTCCACCACGTGCTACGCACTGTTCATTGTCATAATCATAGTTGAGGTCATTCACATCTTCGCCTGATCCAATCTGCATCTTATCTGATAGAGGCAAAGGTGTCCCGTCTTTCGATGAGATGGTGGATTTCGCTTTGGTGGAAGTCGACTTTGACGATCCGACTACGAACGTGCGAGGACGTCGCGCCTTAGCAATCGCTAAACCAACTCCGAGAGGTTATTGACCACGCCGGAGCACGATCAACCTGACCACGAGGGTCTGTTTCCTGCAAGCAAACGAAGAACAAGCAAGAAACTAAGATTGCAATCTGGATATTGCGAATATAAGATGAAAGCTTTATTGATCAAGGTGGGGTTCTGTGACGCCTTTGTCTGGTCGTTGAACACAAACGAAGTACGCGAAGTTGCAGCTATGGCGAACTTTTAATCTAAACAAAACCCGAAGTCTAAACGATGCCCTAAGGGCTGTATATATGGAGGAAGAGGGGGGAATTTCGTGGCCCTTGGTGGAGGAGTCCGAAATCAACCCTATCTCTTGTTTCCCCACACATACGGACTCTAAAAATAGCCTATACTTATGTATTTCGAAATTACATGGGCCTGGCCCAATAATAAGGTGACGCAGCACCTAAAATAGCCTCGGGACGAAATTTATGAAGTGGCATCTTGTATATTTCGTCCAAGGCTTCATGCACCCATTATGGTGGCTTCAAAGTCCTGAAATCGTCACTTGTAACTCCGTTCTTGTTCCCCTTGCGCATGCCATCATCTCCATGCTTGTTCTTGCTCCAATGTTCATCCTTCTCCAAGCTAGGCCCTTCATTTGTAAGCAAAACAAATGTATCCAATTTAGGCAGCGTCATATTCTCATGAACATTAGAATCATTACCAAGAAACGAAAGTACCTGGTAATTTAGTTGGCGTGCACGAGCTCTAGTAATTGGTCCAGTATGTATAGCAGCAGGGGCTGTGGGTGTAACAATTGTATTGATGTCCTCATCATCCTCCCCTTCTTGAAATGAAGTCGTCCTCGACGGAAGTTCATCTTCCTCACCCAAATAAGGCTTCAAATCTGCAATGTTAAAAGTGGGACTAACCCCAAAATCTGCAGGCAGCTCAAGTTTATATGCATTATCATTTATTTTCTCTAACACCTTAAAGAGACCATCAGCACGTGGCATTAACTTTGATTTGCGCAAATCAGGAAATCTATCCTTACGCAAATGTAACCAAACAAGATCTCCAGGTGCAAACACAACATGTTTTCTACCCTTATCTCCAGCAAGTTTATATTTAGCATTCATGCGCTCAATGTTTTCCTTAGTTAACTCATGCATTTTTAAAATCAATTCAGCACGTTGTTTAGCATCAAAATTAACCTTCTCTGAAGATGGAAGAGGCAACAAATCAATAGGTGCATGAGGTAGGAAACCATACACAACTTCAAAAGGGCACATCTTAGTAGTAGAATGCAATGAACGATTATAAGCAAATTCAATATGAGGCAAGCATTCCTCCCACATTTTCTTATTATTCTTCAAAACAGCCCTAAGCATAGTAGACAACATTCTATTGACTACTTCAGTTTGTCCATCAGTTTGGGGGTGACAAGTAGTACTAAAAAGCAGTTTAGTCCCCAACTTAGCCCATAAACATCTCCAAAAGTGGCTAAGAAATTTAGTATCACGATCTGAAACAATAGTATTTGGCACACCATGCAATCGAATAATTTCACGAAAGAACAAATCAGCAACATTAACAGCATCATCGCTTTTATGACATGGTATAAAGTGTGCCATTTTCGAGAATCTATCCACGACAACAAATATGCTATCCCTCCCCTTCTTTGTTCGAGGTAAACCTAAAACAAAGTCCATAGATATATCCTCCCAAGGAACACTAGGTACAGGCAACGGCATATATAAACCATGAGGATTGAGTCGTGACTTAGCTTTTTGACATGTAGTGCAGCGAGCAATAAAATGCTCAACATCCCGTCTCATCTTTGGCCAAAAGAAATGTGTAGCAAGTACGTCCTCCGTCTTCTTCACGCCAAAGTGTCCCATTAATCCTCCTCCATGCGCCTCCTGCAACAACAAAAGACGAACGGAGCTAGCTGGAATGCATAGCTTGTTAGCACGAAACACAAATCCATCGTTAACAACAAACTTGTTCCACATTCTTCCTTCTTTACAATTCTGCATTACATCTTTAAAATCAGCATCACGCACATATTGATCTTTGATGGTCTCCAAACCAAATATTTTGAAGTCAAGTTGTGAAAGCATAGTATAGCGACGAGACAATGCATCAGCAATAACATTTTCTTTTCCCTTCTTGTGTTTAATGACATAAGGGAAAGTCTCAATGAATTCAACCCATTTAGCATGTCTACGATTCAGTTTAGCTTGACTTTTAATATGTTTCAAAGATTCATGATCAGAATGTATAAAAAATTCTTTGGGCCATAAATAATGTTGCCATGTTTCTAAAGTCCGAACAAGAGCATATAATTCTTTATCATAAGTAGAATAATTCAGACTAGGCCCACTCAATTTTTCAGAAAAGTATGCAACAGGTTTGCCATCTTGCAATAACACCTCCTAATCCAATTCCACTAGCATCACATTCAAGCTCAAAAGTCTTATTAAAATCAGGAAGTTGGAGTAAAGGAGCATGTGTCAACTTATCTTTCAATACCGTGAAGGCTTCTTCCTGTGCAGTACCCCAAAGAAAAGGCACATCTTTCTTTGTAAGCTCATTGAGAGGTGCAGCAATGGTGCTGAAATCTCTCACAAAACGCCTATAGAATCCAGCGAGGCCAAGAAAACTCCTCACTTGTGTGACCGTTTTGGGCTGCGGCCAACTCTCAATAGCTTCAATCTTGGCTTTATCAACTTCAATTCCCTGTGGAGTAACAACATAGCCAAGAAAAGATACTCGGTCGGTGCAAAAGGTGCACTTCCCAAGGTTACCAAACAAACGTGCATCACGTAGAGCAATAAAAACAGCACGTAAATGTTCCAAATGTTCTTCCAAAGATTTGCTATAAATCAATATGTCATCAAAGTAAACTACCACAAATCGTCCATTGAAAGCACGTAAAACTTCGTTCATTAATCTCATGAAAGTACTAGGTGCATTAGTTAACCCAAAAGGCATGACTAACCACTCATATAATCCAAACTTAGTTTTAAATGCTGTTTTCCATTCATCTCCCAATTTCATACGAATTTGATGGTAGCCACTACGCAAATCAACTTTGGAGAATATTGTAGAGCCACTCAATTCATCAAGCATATCATCTAGCCTAGGAATAGGATGACGATAACGAATAGTAATATTATTAATGCCTCTACAATCAACACACATACGTGATGTACCATCCTTTTTCGGCACTAGAATAATAGGAACAACACAAGGACTAAGGGATTCGCGTATATAACCTTTGTCGAGAAGCTCTTGTACTTGACGCATAATCTCCTTCGTCTCCTCTGGATTGGTACGGTATGGTGCACGGTTTGGCAGTGAAGAACCGGGAATTAAGTCAATCTGATGCTCAATCCCTCGAATAGGCGGTAATCCCAGTGGCACATCTTGTGGAAAAACGTCAGCGAACTCCTGCAAAATGTTAGTGACAGCAGGAGGCAAAGAGGAAGGCACGTCCTCGAATGAAAATAATGCCTCTTTGCACACAAAAGCATAGCAAACAGATTTGCTGAAATCTAGCTCATCAATATCAGATTTGGTGGCAAATAAACATGCACTTTTCAATTTAATTTCAGAAGCAACACTAGATGGTTTATTATTAGGCTTCATTTGTTGCTCAAATTCTTTTGCCACAATCTGATTTTCACTCTTATTCTTCTCCTGTTGTGCTTTATTAGCTCTATTAATATCATCTTTCAAAATGGAATCAGGAGTCATAGGAAGCAAAGTAATATTTTTATCCTTATGAACAAGAGTATAGTGATTGTTTCTACCATGGTGTACAGAATTTTTATCAAATTGCCATGGTCTACCAAGTAATAAGGAACATGCTTGCATAGGTACCACATCACAATCAACATAATCAGCATATGTAGAGATACTAAAATGCACACGAACAGTACGTGTTACCTTAACCTTGCCGCTGTTGTTAAACCATTGGATGTAGTAATGATTTGGATGTGGTCTTGTGGTGAGAGAAAGCTTCTCCACCATCTCCATGCTAGCCAAGTTGTTGCAGCTCCCTCCGTCTATTATGACGCGCACAGAACGTTCCTTCACAACTCCCTTGGTATGGAACAAATTGTGCCTCTGATTTTGCTCAGCTTGTGTGACCTGCACACTCAAAACACGTTGAGCAACTAAACATTCATACCTGTCAGCGTCTTCAGGAGCCATGTATTGAGTCTCATGATCAGAATCATCTCCACCATGTTCTTCACGTGTAATAAGAGCCAATGTCTCCTCATCATAGTCACTAGCGGACTCATATCCACCATCCGCGGTAGCAATCATCACACGCGGAGATTTGCATTCCCTCGCATAATGACCTCCTCCCTTACAACGATGACAAATAATATCACTTGTGTGCCCTGTTGATGCCATGGAAGAAGAAGAACGCTGTGCAGGCCCCGCAGGTGCGCTCTTGGCAGATAATGGTGGTTGTGCCTGTTTTCTTGTATCACGGCTGGAGGTGGCACCGGATGGAGGTGCTGGTGCAGTTGAAGCAGAAGATGCACGTGTTGTCCATGATGAAGGTCGGCCTGCAGAAAAGTTAGTTCGCCCCAATGCTTGTCGATCCTGCACTTCACGTTCAGCTTTACAAGCAAGATGGAATAAACGAGTGATATTAGTATACTCCTTATAGTCTAAAATGGTCTGAATCTCTCTATTTAATCCACCCAGAAAACGTGCAAGCATAGCTTCATTCTCCTCAACAATACCACATCTAATCATGCCAGTTTGTAATTCCTGATAATATTCTTCTACAGAATTTTTCCCTTGTCTTAAACGCTGCAATTTTTGAAGCAATTCACGTTGATAATATGGTGGAACCCAACGCGTACGCATAGCAGTTTTCAAAGCAGCCCAAGTAGTTGGAATAGGATATAATCTACAATGTTCAGACCACCATACACATGCAAAACTAGTGAAAGCACAAATGGCAGCAGCAACTCGTCTCTCCTCAGGATATTGTAAACATGTAAATCGTTGTTCAGTTTCTAACTCCCAAGTAAGATATATATCAGGAACATATCTACCCTCAAATGGTGGAATATTCAATTTTAGTTTAGGAATATGGACATCATCTCGTACCTGAGGTGGTGGTGCAGGCCTACCATTACGAATATATACCTGAGGTCGACCTGCTGGTGGTGGTACAGGAGGCTGCACGTAGTGTTGATTTTGATCAACCTCATCCTCATAGTCTCCCACATAAGCATCCTCCTCCGCATCAGCAGCAGGAGCCACAGAAGTATCAACAGCAGCACCAACAGTTTGGCCAAACGCAAGAGGAACACGGCTTGCTCGGCGGAGGTCTGCTTCGCGACGTGGAGGTAGTCGTTGTTGTTGTTGTTGTTGGAGAGGTGCGTTAGCTGCAGCGGGTGGTGGTGGTGGAAGACGCGCGAGCAATTCATTAAACTTGTTATCGAGCTTTGTTTCGAACGTCTTCTCAAAGCCAGTGATCTTCTCCATGGCCTCTTCAAAATTGTTCAGCACATCTTGCACCTGTTCAGTCATCATTTGCTGAAACTTATCATGAAGCTCCTTGTTCGATAAATTCTCCCAGTCAATCTCGTCGGCTTGTGATCCTGGCATGGTTATTAGTAATAGAAACACACAAGAATATGATCCTACAGACTACGAACAAGTGGTGGTGGTGGGTGTCACAAATCCGTCAAGCAAATCTCAAATTCTTACCAGTTCTTACCCAGCAGCAGGCGGTGATCGGCAACCGTTGTAGTCAAAAACTCTCAAAGCTTGGATAGAGCGATTACCAGGGAGAGTCAAACGCACGACGTAGATGTATGTGGAGCTGGGAAGGCTTATAATATGGTAGCAAAAAGGGTCAGCAATAATCAATTCAGAGATGCAAAGTTGAATAAACGCTCAACGACGGTACTGTGCTGGTCCTAGGCTAGACTGTGCTAGAGACGCGAGCCTAGAACACTAACAAAATCACGGCGCGGCACGTAAACAAGGGAAAAGCACACTGTGGAATTTTTTTTTCGCTCTTTTTTTTTTGCGCTCTT
>NW_021261785.1:61363-72620 GCF_002162155.2 Triticum dicoccoides
ACTATAATGGCGAGTGTCTCAAAACTCTTCTTAGCTCAAACTGACAGGATGGGCACGAAATTTTTTTTTGACCAAAATTTTTTTTTTGGACTGCCCGGACCCAAAAACTGGAAACGGGTCAAAAAAAAACTTCCTATAATGGCACCTGTCTCAAAACACTCAGAAACACCTAAAAATAGGATAGCCAGAAATTTTTTCGAAAAATGCGTTTTCGAAAAATTTTGGGCCTAAACGGAGCGTGGCTACCCGACTATTTTTTTTTCCGAAACCTACTCCGGCAAGGAAACACGAATCGGAATCTAGATGGATCCCGAAAACAAACCTAATAAGCAAAGAACTCGGATTGGTGGTGGATATATGGTGGTGGTATATGGCAGCGGTGGTGGTAGCGGTGGTAGTATATGGATATGGATCGGTGGTGGTATATAGAAACGGATTGATGGTGGTATATGGATACAGATTCGGTGCGGTGGTGGTAGATGGCAGGGGCGATGATGATGGTGCGGCGGCGGCGTGACAACTTATGACCAGAACTCGAAACTCTAAAAGACTAGACTCTAAGACCAGCAACTAGACACGACGATGCAACCGCAAATTCAACAAAGCAAAACCCTAAAAAGATTATGCAAAGGCTCAGATTGGTTCGGATATGATGAACTAACCCTAATTTTTTTTGTGGCTTTTTCGTGGACTATAGGTATGAAGAACAGACTCGATCTAAACTACGAAAAAACTGTAAAATCTCACCGAGCAACCTGGAAATCTGATACCACTTGATAGAGGCAAAGGTGTCCCGTCTTTCGATGAGATGGTGGATTTCGCTTTGGTGGAAGTCGACTTTGACGATCCGACTACGAACGTGCGAGGACGTCGCGCCTTAGCAATCGCTAAACCAACTCCGAGAGGTTATTGACCACGCCGGAGCACGATCAACCTGACCACGAGGGTCTGTTTCCTGCAAGCAAACGAAGAACAAGCAGGAAACTAAGATTGCAATCTGGATATTGCGAATATAAGAAGAAAGCTTTATTGATCAAGGTGGGGTTCTGTGACGCCTTTGTCTGGTCGTTGAACACAAACGAAGTACGCGAAGTTGCAGCTATGGCGAACTTTTAATCTAAACAAAACCCAAAGTCTAAACGATGCCCTAAGGGCTGTATATATGGAGGAAGAGGGGGGAATTTCGTGGCCCTTGGTGGAGGAGTCCAAAATCAACCCTATCTCTTGTTTCCCCACACATACGGACTCTAAAAATAGCCTATACTTATGTATTTCGAAATTACATGGGCCTGGCCCAATAATAAGGTGACACAGCACCTAAAATAGCCTCGGGACGAAATTTATGAAGTGGCATCTTGTATATTTCGTCCAAGGCTTCATGCACCCATTATGGTGGCTTCAAAGTCCTGAAATCATCACTTGTAACTCCGTTCTTGTTCCCCTTGCGCATGCCATCATCTCCATGCTTGTTCTTGCTCCAATGTTCATCCTTCTCCAAGCTAGGCCCTTCATTTGTAAGCAAAACAAATGTATCCAATTTAGGCAGCATCATATTCTCATGAACATTAGAATCATTACCAAGAAACGAAAGTACCTGGTAATTTAGTTGGCGTGCACGAGCTCTAGTAATTGGTCCAGTATGTATAGCAGCAGGGGCTGTGGGTGTAACAATTGTATTGATGTCCTCATCATTATCTAGTTTGTCTTGGAAAGAGGGAGAAAAAAAAGATAGAGGAAAAATAAGAGAGGAAAAAAAAGAAAAAGAGAGAGAAGAAAAAGAAAAAAAAAGCGTGAGAAAAAAAAAGAGAGAAGAAAAAAAATCGGATCTATCTAGAATCAATCTCGTACCTGAATTCGGATTGGAATCTGTTTTGCGCACTGTTCAGTACAACAGGTGTATCTTCCTCATACGAAGTCCGTTTTGGCTCCGTGAGTACTCAAATTGAAGCTAGCGACGAGCCGCATCTAAATAGTTGCAGAAGCTAGTTCAATATTTGACACCTCAAAATCGGCTTCTAAATAGGTCTTTTTGCCCTCTGAAGTTCGTGAACACAGCTTGTTCCAATTTTTCAGGCCAGTTTTAGAATTCTTTGACTCCTCATATCAACTCGGGATTGAGTGATTCTTTTTGCATTGGAAAGCTTGAGTTAGTAGCATTCTTTGAAAGAATTTATCAGAAAATTGGCTCAAACTTTTCAAGAGGAAAGTTGGAGAGAGAGTTGTTGTATATCCTGTTTGGCAGTTGTTTTTCATCATTATCTTTACTGCCGTTGTGATCTTCACTTATATCTTGCTGTCAAGAGCTACTTAGTACCCTTCATTGATGCTAGTTGTGCTACGCCGTGACCTCATTAGTGTTCTAGGCTCGCGTCTCTAGTCCGGTGTAGCCTAGGACCAGCACAGTACCGTCGTTGAGCGTTTATTCAACATTGCATCTTTGAATTGATTATTGCTAATCTTTTGCTACCATATATAGCCAACCCAGCTCCACATATTTCTACACCGTGTATACGTACGCTCCCCTGGCAATCGCTTTACTCAATATTCGGAGTTACTTGACACCGCTGGTTGCCGATCACCGCCTGCTGCATGGTAAGAACTTGTAAGACATTGATATTTGCTTTACTGTGAGCGTTTTACCACCACACCCTAGTAGTTATAGGAACATCATTTTTGGGTTTTCTTTCTTGTTCTACTAATCATGACAGGATCCAGAGTCAATTCATGGGCTTTGTCGATCGCGGGAGACGTGCCACCACCTTTGCAAATACCACAACCGTCACGAGAGGTGCACAAACATCCAAATGCACATGATCAGGTTAATGTATCTATACCACCATTTAATGGCCGTTTTAAACCTGCTTTATATATTGAATGGGAGTTCGACATAAAAAATATATTTGCTTCCCATAATTTCGATGAACATAAAAAGGTTAAGGTTGCGGTTGGTTCTTTCACTGGTTATGCTTTGGTTTGGTGGAGTGAATATTGTCGGTTACACCCTGATTATATACCTACTACTTGGGATGATTTGAAACTTGCCATGCGACATACTTTCGTCCCTGCTTATTATACTCGTGACATGATTAAGAAGTTGCAACACTTAAAACAAGGTAGTGAAACTGTAACAAAATATTATGATGATTTACAAACTACCTTGTTGCATTCCTCTTTAGAAGAAAGTGAAGATGATTTTATGGATAGATTTTGGGGAGGATTAAACCGTGATATTCAAGAGATACTAATTCATGAAGAGTGTTATCCTATGGACCATTTGTTTCATCTTGCTTGCAAAGTGATAGAGGCGAGGGTGTCCCGTCTTTCGATGAGATGATGGAAATCGCTTTGGTGGAAGTCGACTTTGACGATCCGACTACGAACGTGCGAGGACGTCACGCCTTAGCAATCGCTAAACCAACTCCGAGAGGTTATTGACCACGCCGGAGCACGATCAACCTGACCACGAGGGTCTGTTTCCTGCAAGCAAACGAAGAACAAGCAAGAAACTGAGATTGCAATCTGGATATTGCGAATATAGGATGAAAGCTTTATTGATCAAGGTGGGGTTCTGTGACGCCTTTGTCTGGTCGTTGAACACAAACAAAGTACGCGAAGTTGCAGCTATGGCGAACTTTTAATCTAAACAAAACCCAAAGTCTAAACGATGCCCTAAGGGCTGTATATATGGAGGAAGAGGGGGGAATTTCGTGGCCCTTGGTGGAGGGGTCCGAAATCAACCCTATCTCTTGTTTCCCCACACATACGGACTCTAAAAATAGCCTATACTTATGTATTTCGAAATTACATGGGCCTGGCCCAATAATAAGGTGATGCAGCACCTAAAATAGCCTCGGGACGAAATTTAGGAAGTGGCATCTTGTATATTTCGTCCAAGGCTTCATGCACCCATTATGGTGGCTTCAAAGTCCTGAAATCATCACTTGTAACTCCGTTCTTGTTCCCCTTGCGCATGCCATCATCTCCATGCTTGTTCTTGCTCCAATGTTCATCCTTCTCCAAGCTAGGCCCTTCATTTGTAAGCAAAACAAATGTATCCAATTTAGGCAGCATCATATTCTCATGAACATTAGAATCATTACCAAGAAACGAAAGTACTTGGTAATTTAGTTGGCGTGCACGAGCTCTAGTAATTGGTCCAGTATGTATAGCAGCAGGGGCTGTGGGTGTAACAATTGTATTGATGTCCTCATCATCCTCCCCTTCTTGAAATGAAGTCGTCCTCGACGGAAGTTCATCTTGCTCACCCAAATAAGGCTTCAAATCTGCAATGTTAAAAGTGGGACTAACCCCAAAATCTGCAGGCAGCTCAAGTTTATATGCATTATCATTTATTTTCTCTAACACCTTAAAGGGACCATCAGCACGTGGCATTAGCTTTGATTTGCGCAAATCAGGAAATCTATCCTTACGCAAATGTAACCAAACAAGATCTCCAGGTGCAAACACAACATGTTTTCTACCCTTATCTCCAGCAAGTTTATATTTAGCATTCATACGCTCAATGTTTTCCTTAGTTAACTCATGCATTTTTAAAATCAATTCAGCACGTTGTTTAGCATCAAAATTAACCTTCTCCGACGATGGAAGAGGCAACAAATCAATAGGTGCACGAGGTAGGAAACCATACACAACTTCAAAAGGGCAAATCTTAGTAGTAGAATGCAATGAACGATTATAAGCAAATTCAATATGAGGCAAGCATTCCTCCCACATTTTCTTATTATTCTTCAAAACAGCCCTAAGCATAGTAGACAACGTTCTATTGACTACTTCAGTTTGTCCATCAGTTTGGGGGTGACAAGTAGTACTAAAAAGCAGTTTAGTCCCCAACTTAGCCCATAAACATCTCCAAAAGTGGCTAAGAAATTTAGTATCACGATCTGAAACAATAGTATTTGGCACACCATGCAAGCGAATAATTTCACGAAAGAACAAATCAGCAACATTAACAGCATCATCGCTTTTATGACATGGTATAAAGTGTGCCATTTTCGAGAATCTATCCACGACAACAAATATGCTATCCCTCCCCTTCTTTGTTCGAGGTAAACCTAAAACAAAGTCCATAGATATATCCTCCCAAGTGATAGAGGCAAAGGTGTCCCGTCTTTCGATGAGATGGTGGATTTCGCTTTGGTGGAAGTCGACTTTGACGATCCGACTACGAACGTGTGAGGACGTCGCGCCTTAGCAATCGCTAAACCAACTCCGAGAGGTTATTGACCACGCCGGAGCACGATCAACCTGACCACGAGGGTCTGTTTCCTGCGAGCAAACGAAGAACAAGCAAGAAACTAAGATTGCAATCTGGATATTGCGAATATAAGATGAAAGCTTTATTGATCAAGGTGGGGTTCTGTGACGCCTTTGTCTGGTCGTTGAACACAAACGAAGTACGCGAAGTTGCAGCTATGGCGAACTTTTAATCTAAACAAAACCCAAAGTCTAAACGATGCCCTAAGGGCTGTATATATGGAGGAAGAGGGGGAAATTTCGTGGCCCTTGGTGGAGGGGTCCGAAATCAACCCTATCTCTTGTTTCCCCACACATACGGACTCTAAAAATAGCCTATACTTATGTATTTCGAAATTACATGGGCCTGGCCCAATAATAAGGTGACGCAGCACCTAAAATAGCCTCGGGACGAAATTTAGGAAGTGGCATCTTGTATATTTCGTCCAAGGCTTCATGCACCCATTATGGTGGCTTCAAAGTCCTGAAATCATCACTTGTAACTCCGTTCTTATTCCCCTTGCGCATGCCATCATCTCCATGCTTGTTCTTGCTCCAATGTTCATCCTTCTCCAAGCTAGGCCCTTCATTTGTAAGCAAAACAAATGTATCCAATTTAGGCAGCATCATATTCTCATGAACATTAGAATCATTACCAAGAAACGAAAGTACCTGGTAATTTAGTTGGCGTGCACGAGCTCTAGTAATTGGTCCAGTATGTTCAGCAGCAGGGGCTGTGGGTGTAACAATTGTATTGATGTCCTCATCATCCTCCCCTTCTTGAAATGAAGTCGTCCTCGACGGAAGTTCATCTTGCTCACCCAAATAAGGCTTCAAATCTGCAATGTTAAAAGTGGGACTAACCCCAAAATCTGCAGGCAGCTCAAGTTTATATGCATTATCATTTATTTTCTCTAACACCTTAAAGGGACCATCAGCACGTGGCATTAGCTTTGATTTGCGCAAATCAGGAAATCTATCCTTACGCAAATGTAACCAAACAAGATCTCCAGGTGCAAACACAACATGTTTTCTACCCTTATCTCCAGCAAGTTTATATTTAGCATTCATACGCTCAATGTTTTCCTTAGTTAACTCATGCATTTTTAAAATCAATTCAGCACGTTGTTTAGCATCAAAATTAACCTTCTCCGAAGATGGAAGAAGCAACAAATCAATAGGTGCACGAGGTAGGAAACCATACACAACTTCAAAAGGACACATCTTAGTAGTAGAATGCAATGAACGATTATAAGCAAATTCAATATGAGGCAAGCATTCCTCCCACATTTTCTTATTATTCTTCAAAACAGCCCTAAGCATAGTAGACAACGTTCTATTGACTACTTCAGTTTGTCCATCAATTTGGGGGTGACAAGTAGTACTAAAAAGCAGTTTAGTCCCCAACTTAGCCCATAAACATCTCCAAAAGTGGCTAAGAAATTTAGTATCACGATCTGAAACAATAGTATTTGGCACACCATGCAAGCGAATAATTTCACGAAAAAACAAATCAGCAACATTAACAGCATCATCGCTTTTATGACATGGTATAAAGTGTGCCATTTTCGAGAATCTATCCACGACAACAAATATGCTATCCCTCCCCTTCTCTGTTCGAGGTAAACCTAAAACAAAGTCCATAGATATATCCTCCCAAGGAACACTAGGTACAGGCAAAGGCATATATAAACCATGAGGATTGAGTCGTGACTTAGCTTTTTGACATGTAGTGCATCGAGCAATAAAACGCTCAACATCCCGTCTCATCTTTGGCCAAAAGAAATGTGTAGCAAGTACGTCCTCCGTCTTCTTCACGCCAAAATTTCCCATTAATCCTCCTCCATGCGCTTCCTGCAACAACAAAAGACGAACGGAGCTAGCTGGAATGCATAGCTTGTTAGCACGAAACACAAATCCACCGTTAATGACAAACTTGTTCCACATTCTTCCTTCTTTACAATTCTGCATTACATCTTTAAAATCAGCATCATGCACATATTGATCTTTGATGGTCTCCAAACCAAATATTTTGAAGTCAAGTTGTGAAAGCATAGTATAGCGACGAGACAATGCATCAGCAATAACATTTTCTTTTCCCTTCTTGTGTTTAATGACATAAGGAAAAGTCTCAATGAATTCAACCCATTTAGCATGTCTACGATTCAGTTTAGCTTGACTTTTAATATGTTTCAAAGATTCATGATCAGAATGTATAACAAATTCTTTGGGCCATAAATAATGTTGCCATGTTTCTAAAGTCCGAACAAGAGCATATAATTCTTTATCATAAGTAGAATAATTCAGACTAGGCCCACTCAATTTTTCAGAAAAGTATGCAACAGGTTTGCCATCTTGTAATAACACACCGCCTAATCCAATTCCACTAGCATCACATTCAAGCTCAAAAGTCTTATTAAAATCAGGAAGTTGGAGTAAAGGAGCATGTGTCAACTTATCTTTCAATACCGAGAAGGCTTCTTCCTGTGCGGTAACCCAAAGAAAAGGCACATCTTTCTTTGTAAGCTCATTGAGAGGTGCAGCAATGGTGCTGAAATCTCTCACAAAACGCCTATAGAATCCAGCGAGGCCAAGAAAACTCCTCACTTGTGTGACCGTTTTGGGTTGCGGCCAACTCTCAATAGCTTCAATCTTGGCTTTATCAACTTCAATTCCCTGTGGAGTAACAACATAGCCAAGAAAAGATACTCGGTCGGTGCAAAAGGTGCACTTCCCAAGGTTACCAAACAAACGTGCATCACGTAGAGCAATAAAAACAGCACGTAAATGTTCCAAATGTTCTTCCAAAGATCTGCTATAAATCAATATGTCATCAAAGTAAACTACCACAAATCGTCCAATGAAAGCACGTAAAACTTCGTTCATTAATCTCATGAAAGTACTAGGTGCGTTAGTTAACCCAAAAGGCATGACTAACCACTCATATAATCCAAACTTAGTTTTGAATGTTGTTTTCCATTCATCTCCCAATTTCATACGAATTTGATGGTATCCACTACGCAAATCAACTTTGGAGAATATTGTAGAGCCACTCAATTCATCAAGCATATCATCTAGCCTAGGAATAGGATGACGATAACGAATAGTAATATTATTAATGCCTCTACAATCAACACACATACGTGATGTAGCATCCTTTTTCGGCACTAGAATAATAGGAACAGCACAAGGACTAAGGGATTCGTGTATATAACCTTTGTCGAGAAGCTCTTGTACTTGACGCATAATCTCCTTCGTCTCCTCTGGATTGGTACGGTATGGTGCACGGTTTGGCAGTGAAGCACCGGGAATTAAGTCAATCTGATGCTCAATCCCTCGAATAGGCGGTAATCCCGGTGGCACGTCTTGTGGAAAGACGTCAGCGAACTCCTGCAAAATGTTAGTGACAGCAGGAGGCAAAGAGGAAGGCACGTCCTCGAATGAAAATAATGCCTCTTTGCACACAAAAGCATAGCAAACAGATTTGCTGAAATCTAGCTCATCAATATCAGATTTGGTGGCAAATAAACATGCACTTTTCAATTTAATTTCAGAAGCAACACTAGATGGTTTATTATTAGGCTTCATTTGTTGCTCAAATTCTTTTGCCACAATCTGATTTTCACTCTTATTCGTCTCCTGTTTTGCTTTACTAGCTCTATTAATATCATCTTTCAAAATGGAATCAGGAGTCATAGGAAGCAAAGTAATATTTTTATCCTTATGAACAAGAGTATATTGATTGTTTCTACCATGGTGTACAGAATTTTTATCAAATTGCCATGGTCTACCAAGTAATAAGGAACATGCTTGCATAGGTACCACATCACAATCAACATAATCAGCATATGTAGAGATACTAAAATGCACACGAACAGTACGTGTTACCTTAACCTTGCCGCTGTTGTTGAACCATTGGATGTAGTAAGGATGTGGATGTGGTCTTGTGGTGAGAGAAAGCTTCTCCACCAACTCCATGCTAGCCAAGTTGTTGCAGCTCCCTCCGTCTTTGATGACGCGCACAAAACGTTCCTTCACAACTCCCTTGGTATGGAACAAATTGTGCCTCTGATTTTGCTCAGCTTGTGTGACCTGCACACTCAAAACACATTGAGCAACTAAACATTCATACCTGTCAGCGTCTTCAGGAGCCATGTATTGCGTCTCATGATCAGAATCATCTCCACCATGTTCTTAACGTGTAATAAGAGCCAAAGTCTCCTCATCATAGTCACTAGCGGACTCATATCCACCATCCGCGGTAGCAATCATCACACACGGAGATTTGCATTCTCTCGCATAATGACCTCCTCCCTTACAACGACGACAAATAATATCACTTGTGTGCCCTGTTGATGCCATGGAAGAAGAAGAACGCTGTGCAGGCCCCGCAGGTGCGCTCTTGGCAGATAATGGTGGTTGTGCCTATTTTCTTGTATCACGGCTGGAGGTGGCACCGGATGGAGGTGCTGGTGCAGTTGAAGTAGAAGATGCACGTGGTGTCCATGATGAAGGTCGGCCTGCAGAAAAGTTAGTTCGCCCCAATGCTTGTCGATCCTGCACTTCACGTTCAGCTTTACAAGCAAGATGGAATAAACGAGTGATATTAGTATACTCCTTATAGTCTAGAATGGTCTGAATCTCTCTATTTAATCCACCCAGAAAACGTGCAAGCATAGCTTCATTCTCCTCAACAATACCACATCTAATCATGCCAGTTTGTAATTCCTGATAATATTCTTCTACAGAATTTTTCCTTGTCTTAAGCGCTGTAATTTTTGAAGCAATTCACGTTGATAATATGGTGGAATCCAACGCGTACGCATAGCAGTTTTCAAAGCAGCCCAAGTAGTTGGAATAGGATATAATCTACAATGTTCAGACCACCATACACATGCAAAACTAGTGAAAGCACAAACGGCAGCAGCAACTCGTCTCTCCTCAGGATATTGTAAACATGTAAATCGTTGTTCAGTTTCTAACTCCCAAGTAAGATATATATCAGGAACATATCTACCCTCAAATGGTGGAATATTCAATTTCAGTTTAGGAATATGGACATCATCTCGTACCTGAGGTGGTGGTGCAGGCCTACCATTACGAATATATACCTAAGGTCGACCTGCTGGTCGTGGTACAGGTGGCTGCACGTAGTGTTGATTTTGATCAACCTCATCCTCGTAATCTCCCACATAATCATCCTCCTCCGCATCAGCAGCAGGAGCCACAGAAGTATCAACAGCAGCACCAACAGTTTGGCCAAACGCAAGAGGAACACGGCTTGCTCGGCGGAGGTCTGCTTCGCGACGTGGAGGTAGTCGTTGTTGTTGTTGTTGGAGAGGTGCGTTAGGTGCAGCGGGTGGTGGTGGTGGAAGACGCGCCAACAATTCATTAAACTTGTTATCGAGCTTTGTTTCGAACGTCTTCTCAAGGCCAGTGATCTTCTCCATGGCCTCTTCAAAATTGGTCAACACATCTTGCACCTGTTCAGTCATCATTTGCTGAAACTTATCATGAAGCTCCTTGTTCGATAAATTCTCCCAGTCAATCTCGTCGGCTTGTGATCCTGGCATGGTTAGCAGCAATAGAAACACACAAGAATATGATCCTACAGACTACGAACAAGTGGTGGTGGTGGGTGTCACAAATCCGTCAAGCAAATCTCAAATTCTTACCAGTTCTTACCCAGCAGCAGGCGGTGATCGACAACCGTTGTAGTCAAAAACTCTCAAAGCTTGGATAGAGCGATTACCAGGGAGAGTCAAACACACGACGTAGATGTATGTGGAGCTGGGAAGGCTTATAATATGGTAGCAAAAAGGATCAGCAATAATCAATTCAGAGATGCAAAGTTGAATAAACGCTCAACGACGGTACTGTGCTGGTCCTAGGCTAGACTGTGCTAGAGACGCGAGCCTAGAACACTAACAAAATCACGGCGCGGCACGTAAACAAGGGAAAAGCACACTCTGGAAATTTTTTTTTCGCTCTTTTTTTTTGCGCT
>NW_021261785.1:72931-74565 GCF_002162155.2 Triticum dicoccoides
TCTTAGCTCAAACTGACAGGATGGGCACGAAATTTTTTCGACCAATTTTTTTTTTTTTTTTTGGACTGCCCGGACCCAAAAACTGGAAACGGGTCAAAAAAAACTTCCTATAATGGCACCTGTCTCAAAACACTCAGAAACACCTAAAAATAGGATAGCCAGAAATTTTTTCGAAAAATGCGTTTTCGAAAATTTTTGGGCCTAAACGGAGCGTGGCTACCCGAAAAATGCGTTTTTTTTTTCCGAAACCTACTCCGGCAAGGAAACACGAATCGGAATCTAGATGGATCTCGAAAACAAACCTAATATGACAAGAACTCGGATTGGTGGTGGATGTATGGTGGTAGATGGCAGCGGTGGTGGTATATGACAGTTGTGGTGGTATATGGATACGGATTCGAAGCGGTGGCGGATAAACGGTGGTGGTAGATGGCAGGGGCGATGATGATGGTGCGGCGGCGGCGTGACAACTTATGACCAGAACTCGAAACTCTAAAAGACTAGACTCTAAGACCAGCAACTAGAAACGACGATGCAACCGCAAATTCAACAAAGCAAAACCCTAAAAAGATTATGCAAAGGCTCAGATTGGTTCGGATATGATGAACTAACCCTAATTTTTTTTTGGCTTTTTCGTGGACTGTAGGTATGAAGAACAGACTCGATCTAAACTACGAAAAACTGTAAAATCTCACCGAGCAACCTGGAAATCTGATACCACTTGATAGAGGCGAGGGTGTCCCGTCTTTCGATGAGATGATGGAAATCGCTTTGGTGGAAGTCGACTTTGACGATCCGACTACGAACGTGCGAGGACGTCGCGCCTTAGCAATCGCTAAACCAACTCCGAGAGGTTATTGACCACGCCGGAGCACGATCAACCTGACCACGAGGGTCTGTTTCCTGCAAGCAAACGAAGAACAAGCAAGAAACTGAGATTGCAATCTGGATATTGCGAATATAAGATGAAAGCTTTATTGATCAAGGTGGGGTTCTGTGACGCCTTTGTCTGGTCGTTGAACACAAACGAAGTACGCGAAGTTGCAGCTATGGCGAACTTTTAATCTAAACAAAACCCAAAGTCTAAACGATGCCCTAAGGGCTGTATATATGGAGGAAGAGGGGGGAATTTCGTGGCCCTTGGTGGAGGGGTCCGAAATCAACCCTATCTGATAGAGGCAAAGGTGTCCCGTCTTTCGATGAGATGGTGGATTTCGCTTTGGTGGAAGTCGACTTTGACGATCCGACTACGAACGTGCGAGGACGTCGTGCCTTAGCAATCGCTAAACCAACTCCGAGAGGTTATTGACCACGCCGGAGCACGATCAACCTGACCACGAGGGTCTGTTTCCTGCGAGCAAACGAAGAACAAGCAAGAAACTAAGATTGCAATCTGGATATTGCGAATATAAGATGAAAGCTTTATTGATCAAGGTGGGGTTCTGTGACGCCTTTGTCTGGTCGTTGAACACAAACGAAGTACGCGAAGTTGCAGCTATGGCGAACTTTTAATCTAAACAAAACCCAAAGTCTAAACGATGCCCTAAGGGCTGTATATATGGAGGAAGAGGGGGGAATTTCGTGGCCCTTGGTGGAGGAGTCCGAAATCAACCCTATCTCTTGTTTCCCCACAC
>NW_021261786.1:0-915 GCF_002162155.2 Triticum dicoccoides
AAATTAAAGCAAAAAACAAAAGAAAATAAATAATGCAAAAAACAAAACAAAAAACTAGAAAAAATAGCAACAATAAGTATTTTGTTGTAATTAGAAACAAAATAAAATAAATAAAGCAACAAAGAAAACAAAAAAACAAAAAAAGTGTTTTGAAATTTGAAAACTAATGGCACTAACAGAAAGTTTATAATTTTTCTAAAACTAAAACCAAAAAGAATAAAAAAAATAAAGCAAAAAACAAAATAAAATAAATAATGCAGAAAACAAAACAAAAAACTGAAAAAAATAGCAACAACAAGTATTTTGTTGTAAGTAGAAACAAAATAAAATAAATAAAGCAACAAAGAAAACAGAAAAACAAAAAAAGTGTTTTCAAATTTGAAAACTAATGGCATTAACAAAAAGTTTATATTTTTTCTAAAACTAAAAGCATAAAGAATTAAAAAATAGAGCAAAAAACAAAATAAAATAAAATAAAGCAACAAAAAAACAAAAAAAATGCCACCTACTGGGCCCCCACGGCCTGAATACGACTAGAAACCCATCCAAGGGCCAGCATTCAGGCTCGCAGGAGGCCCAGTAGGCCCACATGCATAGCAGTGACAATTAGGCCCATAAGCCTGCAATGGAGAGAAGCTCGAGAGGGGTGCGGCAGTGGGGCTTATAAACCACTGCGCACCCCTCTCAACTAGCGAGGTGGGACTAAACTTTCGACGCAGCAGCCACAAAAGGCCTTTGGTCCCGGTTGGTGGCACCAACCGGGACTAAAGGGGGGCATTGGTCACGGTTGGTGACACGAACCGTGACCAATGCCCCCCTTTAGTCCTGGTTTGTGCTACCAACCGGGACCAAAGGCCTCTTTTCAGCAGCCCAAAGGGCGGGAAGCGGCAGCCTTGACCCGCGTCCCTGCCCCGA
>NW_021261787.1:0-1804 GCF_002162155.2 Triticum dicoccoides
TACAAGCATGACTGGAGAGGAGACTAAGTAGAAAGTGCAATGAATGGCCTCTGGAAGGGGGATCGCGATTTTGAGACCCTGTTACAAGTGTTAATAGATCACAATAGGGATGAAGTAGCTGAACATTTCGGTGTCAATCAACCATATATTGGGAGGACTCCTGGGAGGACAATATCTAGGAGGCATCATAGAGCCGTCAGAGAAGAGGCTAATTACGTATATGAAATAAATGTAGACGAGTGGAAGGCAAACGAGTTTCTTTAGAAGAGTAACAACGAGATATGCAGGGCTGATGCATGAAGCAACAGAAGATGCATGAAATTGTTTGCTAATGATATTGTATACATTAAAGAGTTTTGAATGCATGCCGATTTGTTTAATAATCAACCCAAAAAAATCAATCCGGTGTCTCACCAATATATTAGTTTTTGCTAAGCATGATACCGTTTTTATTTTTGTTATCTCGTGCGTGCTCAAATCATCAACAAGGCATGTATAACTAGGTCAGCTTGTAAAGATAAAAAGGCTTTGTAGAAACTGAAATTGCAACTGAGATAAAAAGGTTGCAACTTCAAGGAGCGGAGAATACCTTTGCATGATATAATAGATCATAATAGATGACACTCAAGGAAGATGCAACAGGCAGCTTTTCAAGGAAAGAATGAGAACATAACAAAAGTAGGACACATATACGCACCTGTTCACGCGCGGTAAACGAATGGAGCTAGTGTAGAGATGTACACGAAGATGTCTCCTTTCACCGGTAACCAAATGACTCTTTATATAGTGCTGCCACAGGCACATGAACTATACTACATAGAACTAGTACATAGTGACAGAGACAGGGTTGTACAACTTGTGCGTGGAATAAGAATGAGTATTACACGCTTCCTATTCCGTGTACACCACCCAAAAGCTATGTCTCAAGTACCAAAGATTTTATTCCAGAACAAGGAAGGATTTACCGTATATAAAAAATGAAGAGGCGGGCAATTTGTGAGCGTGTCTGCGTGTGTGTGTGGGGGGTGGTCATGAACTGGTGATATGTCTATGGAGCTTCTATGTTTGTTTGTACTCGTTGTTCCTAAGAAAGGTAAATAAAAAGTACCACGTGACTATCAAAAATATGAGATTAATAAAATTAAATTATAGAAGTGGGACGAAGGTGTGCTATGCTTTATGCATGATCAGTGGTAGTTCCTTTACCGTGGTGATATTTTCTTCTCTTTGGTTCTTCTCTTCCTTCTCCCGAAGAAAAAGTTTATGCGATATCTCTCACTAATGTAAAATTGTACGGAAGATTGCATCTCTAATGCCCTTAATTAGTAATTAATACATACTAGTAGAATGCCCGTGCGTTTCCACGGGCTTTTGAAATATTTTGCAAGAGTTATACAAAGATAATGCATGTTAAATTTCACACGTACAGACAAAATAACACAAACACAACTAATTATTGTTGAAGGCCACTTCACTTGCAATGTAAACTGATAATAAAAAGGTAAAATAACGACATATGCGTGTAACAAATTGAGCGATGTTCCAACTAAACATCTATTATAAAATTATGAAGATCTACTTTATGCGCTTATGAAATTCTTGCACAATATCAGGAAAGTTGCCTTTAGCTTCATTCCCACGATGTTTTAGCAAGTACTCCCTCCGTCCGGGAATACTTGTCGTAAAAATGGAGACAAATTGATGTATTTAGAACTAAAATACATCTAGATACATCCATTCCTCGGACAAGTATTTCTGGATGGAGGGAGCATAATAAAAAGTATTTCCTCAACTCATGCCCATC
>NW_021261788.1:0-1131 GCF_002162155.2 Triticum dicoccoides
CACATACAACCTTTCCTCAAGAAAATCGTCGAGGAAACAATGTTTTGACATCCTATCTGCAAGATTTCATAAATAATGCAGTAATCGCTAATATAATTCCAACAGACTCTTAGCATCGCTACGAGTGAGAAAATCTCATCGTAGTCAACTCCTTGAACTTGTCGGAAAACATCTTAACGACAAGTCGAGCTTTCTTAATGGTAATTCTTACCATCATTGTCTGTCTTCCTTTTAAAATCCATCCGTACTCATTTGCCTTACGACCATCGAGCCGTTCTGCCAAAGTCTTCACTTTGTTTTCATACATGGATCCTCTCTCGGATTTTATGGCCTCAAGCCATTTATCGGAATCCGGGCCCACCATCGCTTCTCCATAGCTTGTAGGCTCATTGTTGTCTAGCAACATGACTTCCAAGACAGGATTACGTACCACTCTCAAGTAGTACGCATCCTTGTCATCCTACGAGGTTTGGGAGTGACTTGATCTGAAGTTTCATGATCACTATTATAAGCTTCCACTTCAATTGGTGTAGGTGCCACGGGAACAACTTCCTGTGCCCTGCTACACACTGGTTGAAGTGATGGTTCAATAACCTCATCAAGTCTCCACCATCCTCCCACTCAATTCTTTCGAGAGAAACTTTTCCTCGAGAAAGGACCCGATTCTAGAAACAATCCATATTGCTTTCGGATCTGAATTAGGAGGTATACCCAACTGTTTTGGGTTTCCTATGAAGATGCATTTTATCCGCTTTGGGTTCGAGCTTATCAACCTGAAACTTTTTCATATAAGCGTCGCAGCCCCAAACTTTTAAGAAACGACAACTTAGGTTTCTCTAAACCATAGTTCATACGGTGTCATCTCAACGGAATTACGTGGTGCCCTATTTAAAGTGAATGTGGTTGTCTCTAATGCCTAACCCATGAACGATAGTGGTAATTCGATAAGAGACATCATGGTACGCACCATATCCAATAGGGTGCAACTATGATGTTCGGACACACCATCACATTATGGTGTTCCAGGCGGTATTAATTGCGAAACAATTTCCACAATGTCTTAATTGTGTGCCAAAACTCGTAACTCAGATATTCATCTCTATGATCATATCATAGACATTTTATCCTCTT
>NW_021261789.1:0-1736 GCF_002162155.2 Triticum dicoccoides
CGGGACTCTGATTTCCGGTATATGCCAGGATCACTTCCGGGAGCACAAGGGTATCTCCAGGCTATCTATGCTGACTCCACTCAGGAGGATTCACGGACTCGCACCACTGCTGAGATGCTCGAGGATAAGGACCGTGAAAATCGGGCCTTAAGGTTAGAGCTCTTCAATACCCGTGCTGACCACTGGGCTACTTTGACTCGGTTCGCACCGGCGGTGCAAGCTGGATATTCAGATATGCGCGATCTCTATCCTGTGAGATCTGCTCTGCCAGACGTGATGGTTTGGCGTGATGTAGGAGGCATCACCCCACCTCGCGGTCCCCGCAGGCCACCGTTTGTTGGTCCAAGGCCTCATCCTAGCCCCTATGGTCCACAAGCTCCGCGAGACCGTCTGTTTCCGGATGATCATGTTGAACTTCCAGGCTATGGAGGTGACTTCTACGAGGACTACTACGGATCGGTCTGAGTTAGTAATAGTATCACTAGTTCGCACTAGCTGTGTCATCTATCGTCCCGCGTGACTCGTGGGATATGACCTAGTTTGTACTCCTTCCGGAGGTGTAGAAAAATAATGTATAGGAACTTGAAATGCCTCCGATGAGATGTAATCCTTTTCTCACCGTAATAGTACTTTGTTTGGTCTTGTACTAAACCTTGTATGGTGTGTATGACGATGGAATAAAAGAAGCAGTTTCTGTATCTACCATGTCATACGGATGATCATCTTGCATTCCGAATTATTCCTTACATCCTGTATCCTATGTCGGAATTTTATCGTTCTGACTAAATCATTGTCTTGTTACCTAGGATGGTCAACACGCGCGCTAACCCTGCTTCTCAAGAGCAGGCCGAAGGCAGTGAGGGCAGGAATGAAAATCTGCCTCATCCTCCTTCACTAGCCGAGGTTATGATGGAAGCTGAGAGAAACAAGCGGGAGACAAACCGTTTGTTGGAGCGTATTGAACAGAATACAGCACACCATCAGAGGGCTAACGTGGTGTCACTCAGTGATTTTATCAAATTGCATCCACCCACGTTCCACCACTCCGTCGAGCCTCTCGACGCTGATGACTGGCTTCGCAGTATCTCTCACAAGCTGCGTTCCGCGCTGGTAGCGGAGGCTGACAAGGTCACCTTTGCTGCATATCATCTTGAAGGCCCCGCCAGTCTATGGTGGGAGAATTATGGAGCTATGCGCCCAGCGGGCCATGTCACCACTTGGGCTGAGTTCAGCGAGGCTTTCCGTGAACATCACATTCCGGAGGGTCTCATGGACCGTAAACGTGAAGAATTTTGCAGTTTCACCCAAGGCCGACTTTCTATGGATGCCTATAGCAGAGAGTTTGGTAATCTCGCCCGATATGCAACTGAGGAAGTGTCTACTGACGCCAAGAAGCAAGCAAGGTTCCGTAAGGGCCTTAGTCCTGAGCTTCGCCGCGACCTCCGTCTGCATGAGTGCACATCTTTTTCGAAACTTGTCAACAAAGCCATCAGTGCTGAAACTGGTCAGACTGACTATGACGCAACACGCAAGCATGGACGTGACATGGGTTCCTCATCGGGTGCTGGTCCTCAGAAGCGCCGCGTGTGGGTACCCAACACCGCCCTGCCACCCAGGTTCACACCGAGGCCATCCTTCCAGGCGCCTCGCCCTGTTCAACAGTCTGCACCGGCCAAGCCCTATGGGGGTCCAACCAATAATGCTCCTCCACGTACCAGTTCCGTGACTTGTTTCAA
>NW_021261790.1:0-1817 GCF_002162155.2 Triticum dicoccoides
ACTTGCATGTCGATGAGTATGACAACCGGCAGGAGCCATAGGAGTTGTCATTATTTTTTGTATGACCTGCGTGTCATTGAATAACGCCATGTAAACTACTTTACTTTATTGCTAAACGTTAGTCATAGAAGTAGAAGTAGTCGTTGGCGTGACAACTTCATGAAGACACGATGATGGAGATCATGATGATGGAGATCATGGTGTCAAGCCGGTGACAAGATGATCATGGAGCCCCGAAGATGAAGATCAATGGAGCTATATGATATTGGCCATATCATGTCACAACTATATAATTGCATGTGATGTTTATTATGTATTACGCATCTTGTTTACTTAGGACGACGGTAGTAAATAAGATGATCCCTTATAAAATTTCAAGAAGTGTTCTCCCCTAACTGTGCACCGTTGCTACAGTTCGTCGTTTCTAAGCACCACGTGATGATCAGGTGTGATGGATTCTTACGTTCACATACAACGGGTGTAAGACAGTTTTACACAGCGAAAACACTTAGGGTTAACTTGACGAGCCTAGCATGTGCAGACATGGCCTCGGAACACGGAGACCGAAAGGTCGAACACGAATCGTATAGAAGATACGACACATGAAAATGTTCACCGACGATGACTAGTCCGTCTCACGTGATGATCGGACACGGGCTAGTCGACTCGGATCGTGTAACACTTAGATGACTAAAGGGATGTCCAATCTAAGTGGGAGTTCATAATTTGATTAGAACTTTATTATCATGAACTTAGTCTAAAACCTTTGCAAATATGTCTTGTAGATCAATGGCCAACGCTAATGTCAACATGAACTTCAACGCGTTCCTAGAGAAAACCAAGCTGAAAGATGATGGCAGCAACTATACGGACTGGGTCCGGAACCTGAGGATCATCCTCATAGCTGCCAGGAAACAATATGTCCTAGAAGGACCGCTAGGTGACGCTCCCGTCCCAGAAAACCAAGACATTATGAATGCTTGGCAGTCTCGCGCTGATGATTACTCCCTCGTTCAGTGCGGCATGCTTTACAGCTTAGAACCGGGGCTCCAAAAGCGTTTTGAGCATCACGGAGCATATGAGATGTTCGAAGAGCTAAAACTAGTTTTTCAAGCTCATGCCCGGATCGAGAGATATGATGTCTCCGACAAGTTCTATAGTTGTAAGATGGAGGAGAACAGTTCTGTCAGTGAGCACATCCTGAAGATGTCTGGGTTGCACAACCGTATGACCCAGCTGAACATTAACCTCCCAGATGAGGCGGTCATTGACAGAATCCTCCAGTCGCTCCCACCAAGCTACAAGAGCTTTGTGATGAACTACAACATGCAGGGAATGGAAAAGACCATTCCTGAAGTGTTCTCGATGCTGAAGTCAGCAGAGGCTGAAATCAAGAAAGAACATCAAGTGTTGATGGTCAATAAGACCACTAAGTTCAAGAAGGGCAAGGGTAAGAAGAACTTCAAGAAGGGCGGCAAAGATGTTGCCGCGCCTGGTAAGCCAGTTACCGGGAAGAAGTCAAAGAATGGACCCAAGCCTGAGACTGAGTGCTTTTATTGCAAGGGGAAGGGTCACTGGAAGCGGAACTGCCCCAAATACTTAGCGGATAAGAAGGCCGGCAACACCAAAGGTATATTTGATATACATGTGATTGATGTGTACCTTACCAGTACTCGTAGTAACTCCTGGGTATTTGATACCGGTGTCGTTGCTCATATTTGTAACTCACAGCAGGAGCTGCGGAATAAACGGAGACTGGCGAAGGACGAGGTGACGATGCGCGTCGGGAATGGTTCCAGAGTCGATGTGATCGCCGT
>NW_021261791.1:0-1042 GCF_002162155.2 Triticum dicoccoides
AAGGGAGATGCAGAGGTAGCGTGCCGACGGCGATCACATTGACCTTGGAACCATTCCCGACGCGCATCGTCACCTCGTCCTTTGCCAGTTTCCGCTTATTCCGCAGCCCCTGCTTTGAGTTACAAATGTGAGCAACTGCACCGGTATCAAATACCCAGGAGCCACTACGGGCACTAGTAAGGTACACATCAATTACATGTATATCACATATACCTTTGGTTTTGCCGGCCTTCTTATCCGCTAAGTACTTAGGGCAGTTCCGCTTCCAGTGACCGCTTCCCTTGCAATAAAAGCACTCAGTCTCGGGCTTGGGTCCATTCTTTGGCTTCTTCCCGGCAGCTTGCTTGCCGGGCGCGGCAACCTCCTTGCCGTCCTTCTTGAAGCTCTTTTTACCCTTGCCTTTCTTGAACTTAGTGGTTTTATTGATCATCAACACTTGATGTTCTTTCCTGACTTCTACCTCCGCTGATTTCAGCATAGCAAATACTTCAGGAATGGTCTTTTCCATCCCCTGCATATTGAAGTTCATCACAAAGCTCTTGTAGCTTGGTGGAAGCGACTGGAGGATTCTGTCAATGACCGCATCATCCGGGAGATTAACTCCTAGCTGAGTCAAGCGGTTATGCAACCCAGACATAGTGAGTATGTGCTCACTGACAGAACTATTTTCCTCCATCTTACAGCTGAAGAATTTGTCGGAGACTTCATATCTCTCGACCCGGGCATGAGCTTGGAAAACCATTTTCAGCTCTTCGAACATCTCATATGCTCCATGTCTCTCAAAACGCTTTTGGAGCCCCGGCTCTAGGCTGTAAAGCATGCCGCACTGAACGAGGGAGTAGTCATCGAAACGTGCCTGCCAAGCGTTCATAACATCTTGTTCTGCAGGGAGAACGGGTGCGTCACCAAGCGGTGCTTGTAGGACATAATCTTTCTTGGCAGCTATGAGGATGATCCTCAGGTTCCGGACCCAGTCCGTATAGTTGCTGCCATCGTCTTTCAGCTTAGTTTTCTCTAGGAACGCGTTGAAGTTGAGGACTAC
>NW_021261792.1:0-1363 GCF_002162155.2 Triticum dicoccoides
AAATGAACAAGGGGGTTTGCTTGCCTGGTAATTCAACAGAGGAGGCACTGCTTCACAGACAGGTACTCTGGAACGGACTCCGGAGCAGGACCTATCGAGAAGGAACAGTGTCGGCAATCAATACACAAACATATGCAACAATATGATGCATGAACATGGCATGTAGATGTGATGCTGTTTGAGCTAATGCAACTAATAATCATTTGGTTTGAAGTCCATTTGAACCAAAGGTTCAAATGCATTTCTAAATTAGGTCTCTTATATATGCCATAATGTGTTTCCTCATATTCAGCATGTATAAGTTGGTTTTTTCATGCATGAAACTAGTACAGATGGAAAGATTGCATTTTTCTGATAATTTTTCATATATAAATTATTTTAATCCGAGCTACGGTTGAGTTGTTATGAATTTTTGAAGTTTAAATCAATTTCTGGAACTTCCTGATTTAATTTAAATCCAGAAATTATATATTGCGCCAGCATGATGTCAGCACGACGTCAGCGGTCAACTGCGGCTGGCTGGGGTCAAACCTGACGTGTGGGACCCACACGTCAGTGACAGGGGGGTTAAACAGGGTTAGTTTAATCCTAATTAAAAAGATTAGTGGCACGGGGGCCCACTGTCAGTGTCAGGGGGGGTTAGTTAGCTGGGTTGACCCGGTCAATCCCGCCGGCGTTTAGCCGCCGGCGAGGCCGAACGCGGCGGAGGGGCTCGGGATCGCCGTTCCGGCGACCATTCGGGCGGCGGAGACCACCCACGCGAAGCCCCGGCTCGCGCGCATCTAGTGGTTCATGCGGGAGGCTGCGGGGGCGGCGGAGCTCGCCGGAGCGAAGCTCGGGGCGGCCGCCGGAGTTCGGGTGAGGCGCGAGCGGGTGCTGCAGGGCATGGCAGGAGCTGCGGGCGGAGACGTTGGCCTTCTGGGAGGCTACTGAGCGCGGTGGCAGGTGCAGGCACGGGCTGCGGTGGCTCTGCCCACGACGGCGAGGAGCTGCGGCGGCGATGGCTTCGGCCATGGTGGTAGCGACGGCTACGACACGGGAACGAGGGGGAGAAGAGAGGGGAAACAGGGAGATGCTCACGGCGATCACGCAGAGCAGCACAGCGGGGTCGGGGGAGACCTGGTGACGGCGAATCGACGGCGGCGGACGGCGGAGCCCGAGGAGGAAGACGATGGCGATGGCGGCGATGGAGGCCGTCCGGAGGTGCGTGGCTCGACGAGGAGGTAGCCGGCGACGTGGCGGAGCTCGTGGACTGCTCAGATGCTCTCGAGGGGCGCGGTGGCTACGACTACGGCGAGCGGTGGCGACGGGCGCGTTCGGGCGGTCGGGAGAGAGAGAACCAGGGGAGGGGGAGGAATGAGAG
>NW_021261793.1:0-1687 GCF_002162155.2 Triticum dicoccoides
CACACGGTCGGGCGCCGGCGAATCCGGGCCCCGCGGGCCAGATCTGGGCCGCGCGGGCCCGTGGCGGCGGAGGAGAGAGGAGGAGGCCAGGTGGCGCGTGGGGATTGGCCCGGAGCAGCGGCGCGGCTGAGGTGGCGGCTCCCCATTGGTGTGAGTGAGGTGGCGGCGGGCGGTGGACACGTCCGGCGACGCGAGAGGAGGAGTTTTTAGGGTTCATCCGCGAAAATTTCGGGGATGGCCACATATTTATAGGTAGAGGGAGCTAGGAGAGTCCAAATGAGGTGCGGTTTTCGGCCACGCGATCGTGATCGAACGCTCTAGATGATGGAGCAGAGTTAGGTGGGTTTTGGGCAAAATTGAAGGGGTGTTGGGCTGCAACACACACGAGGCCTTTTCGGTCCCTCGGTTAACCGTTGGAGTATCAAACGAAGTCCAAATGGCAAGAAACTTGACAGGCGGTCTACCGGTAGTAAACCAAGGCCGCATGACAAGTCTCGGTCCAATCCGGAAATGTCTAATCCCCACACATGAAAGAAAGGTAGAATTGACCACCGGAGGAGAACGAAGCGCCGGATTGCAAAACGGACAACGGGAAAAAATGCTCGGATGCATGAGACGAACACGTATGCAAATGAAATGCACATGATGACATGATATGCAATGCATGACACGCAAGCAATGACATGGTAACAACAACGAATAACTGGACGACACCTGGCACATCGGTCTCGGGGCGTTACAACACTCCACCACTACGAGAGGATCTCGTCCCGAGATCTAGAATGGCACCGGAGGGAAAACGGAAGAGAAAAGAGGTGAGGTAAAACTAAGTTGCTTCTTTGACAAACAAGTGAAACCACGAAACTTGAAAAGGTTAAGCCATTTCGAGAAAAGAATACAACGGCGATGAACGAAGTTGAAAACACTCCGTTAGAAAAGAGGGACAAGGAAGAACAAATTCTGACGGCACTCCGGTTGAAAAGAGATGAAAGACTAGATAGGAAGAAAAGGAGCTTGAGCAGAGGACACGACACTCCGGTTAAATGGACAATCATGAAAAGAACATGATCTTAGGCAAAAGAGATGATGGGTTGAGAAGAGCAACATCACAATACCTCCGAAACAAAAGAATAGAAGATAGATAATTGAAATAGAAGGATGGAGAAAAAATGACAACTTCTGCCACAAAAGAGCTTGAGAAGGCATCTTTAGGAGAAGGGTCGAACGGACCAACGAAAAGAATAAGGTTGATATGGTCTTGTGGAATACATCTCAAATTATGAGGTGACAACCTGCCACTCACGGGAAAAAATTGTATTGATATGAACAAGGAGACGAGAAACTTATTTCACCGGGAGGATAAATGAAGAACTTGGGTCATTTATAAGCACCATAGATAGCAACAATCCTTAGGAAAGTTTTAGGTGAAATATAACCCAAGATAATTCCAATGAAGAGGTTGATGGATTTAAATATCTCATTCTTAACAACATTTGAATCATGAAACATGAACTCAGATTATCAAGAATGACACAATACCATCTCCAATGATACGGAAGAAAGAATTGAACTCCGGATTGCAATATGAAGAATGCTTGAGCTCCTTAGAAAAGAATCTCGATGAACACTTCGAGAAGGAATTAAATCCTTGATGACTCACCACGTTGAGCCTTCGTGAAAACTCCGG
>NW_021261794.1:0-1142 GCF_002162155.2 Triticum dicoccoides
ATAGAGAGAGTAGATCCTAATTCCTTAACCCCCGGTGGAAGAATGGACTGACTCAGATCAGAAAGTCATAAGGTATAAGGAGTAAAAAGAGCCTTACGTTCCAACCCACAAACAATTCCCCTACATATAACTAAAGAATTTCTAGACTCAACATCGACCAGTTTGGCTTGGAGAACCTACAGGCAGTCCTGCTCTGATGCCAATGCTGTCAGGACCCCGACTCGATGTCACATCGATCTAGCTGGTAACACCTCATATCACTTTGCGGCCTCACGCACGGTATCCCCACGGGTGTCGTCTTACCTTTTCCCGGGACCGTTTGCGCCTTTTGGCTCGCGTATATGAAAGTGTCGCTAGCATCCATATGATAAAGAGCCCGGGCTGACATGACTAGTCGTAAACCCAAAGTGGCATAGACTTACAGGGACAGGCATCCATGACCCAGCTTCGAACGTGTCGGTCATCAGCAAGTGGGTCCGGGCTGTAGCACTGGGCTAGCAGGACTCCGGTAAACCGGGCTGTAGCGGGCTAACAGGACTCCGGTACTCAAAGTGTGACATTTCCCCGAAGGGACAGACACAGGAACGAAGAAGGACACATGCCGGCCAGCCTAAGTGTTCCAGAGCAGTAGCAAGCTACCATTTACTCAGCGGTAACACTAGGAGACATTTCCCGGTAAGAGAGGCTACTAAAGATAAACAACTAGATAGTCAGATCCCACACATACCAAGCATTTCAATCATACACACAATATGCTCGATATGTGCAAATACAACGAAGCATCACAACATGACTCTATGACACAAGTACTTTATTTAAGGCTCAGTGAGCCATACATAACATACACACAAAGGTACGGGTCTCACGACCCAACATACAAGTCATACAATCATACAAGCCAGCAGCGGAAGTAACTTGTCTGAGTACAGACAACTAGTAAAATAAAAGAGGCTTGGGAAGCCTCTGGCTATACTATGTGGTCCTTCACAAGCTCAGGGTCACCACCTGGGTCTTTAGCCTACTCGTTGATGTCAACGTCTACATAGAACCCATCAGAAGGGGTTGCAGCGTCTTCTGTAAAAATGTAGATTATAGCAACATGAGTACAAAGGTACTCAGCAAGACTTACATCAGATCCTACA
>NW_021261795.1:0-969 GCF_002162155.2 Triticum dicoccoides
GTCAATCGTGGAAATCACTCCGAGGCCCCACAACAATGAGTAATAGTCCACGAAACGGGCCAGAATCGGCCAAACTGCTAGTGTTGATGACCGACATGTAAACACACTCTATGGTTCGTTAATAATGGAAATCACTCCGGGACCCCAAAACAGTGAGTAATAGTCCACGAAACGGGCCAGAATCGGCTGAAACTATGAGTGTCGATGACCGACACGTAAATGCACCTTGGGGTTCAACAACTATGGAAATCACATCGGGACCCCTAAATGATGAGTAATAGTCCACGAATCGCGTCAGAATTGGCCAAAACTTTGAATGTTGACGAAAGACACACAAACGCACGTCGGGGATTGTCAATCGTGGAAATCGCTCTGGGACGCCAAAACGGTGAGTAATAGTGCACGAAACGGACCAGAAATTGGCCTAAATTGTGAGTGTTGTTGACCAACATGTAAATGCACCCTGGAGTTTGTCAACCGTGGAAATCACTCCGGGACCCCCAAAACTAAGTAATAGTGCAGGAAACGGGCCAAAATCGGCCCAAACTGCGCTAGTTTATGATCGACACGTAAGCGCTCCATGGGGTTCAACAACCATGGAAATCTCTTTGGGGCCCCAAAACGGTGAGTAATAGTCCATGAAACGGGCCAGAATCGGCCAAAACTGTGAGTGTTGATGACCGACACGTAAATGCACCACGCGGCCAAAATTATGAGTGTTGATGACCGACACGTAAGCGCTCATTGGGGTTGAACAACTATGGAAATCACTTTGGGACCCCAAAACGGTGAGTAATAGTCCACAAAATGCGTTAGAATTTGCCAAAACCGCGAGTGTTGATGACCGACACGTAAATGCAATCCGAGGTTCGTAAATCCTTGAAATCACTCCGGGACCCCCAAAACTAAGTAATAGTCCAAGAAACGGGCCAGAATCGGCCCAAACTGCGATTGTTGATGACCTACACT
>NW_021261796.1:0-2542 GCF_002162155.2 Triticum dicoccoides
CATGTGCTAAAAAGTTGAGAGGTTTACGACAAAAACTGGATGCACTTCGTGTACAAAACAGACAATCTTTTTGGAAGTATCAGGGTTTCGGACGAAAACTCATCTGTTACAAAGGGATTTTATTTGCTCAAATGTAACTGCAGTGATATTCTAGATCAAAGGCATCACCATAATAGTTGTTGATAGAAAGTCTTCACTTTTTCTTCGCTTGTGTCATTTGCTTATTGCGCCGTAACCATGGATTATCTTCATCGTTTAACAAGGTGCTTGGGTCAGCCTTGACTTTGAAGGGAGGAATTTCATGAAACTTTTCATAATCTTCAGACACATCTGTCTTGCCCTCCAATCCCATGATGTCTCTTTTTCCTGAAAGAACTATGTGGCGCTTTGGCTCATCGTATGATGTATTCGGTTCCTTATCTTTTCCTTTTCTCGGTTTGATAGACATGTCCTTCACATAGAAAACCTGCGCCACATCATTGGCTAGGAAGAATGGCTCGTCTCTGTATCCCAGATTGTTCAGATCCACTATTGTCATTCCGTACTGTGGGTCTACCTGTACCCCGTCTCCTGACAGATTGACCGATTTGCACTTAAACAACGGGACCTTAATATAATATCCATAGTCAAGTTCCCATATGTCCACTATGTAACCATAATATGTGTCCTTTCACCTCTTGGTTGCTGCATCAAAGAGGACACCACTGTTTTGGTTGGTGCTCTTTTGATCTTGGGCGATCGTGTAAAATGTATTCCAATTTATCTCGTACCCTTTGTAAGTCATTACAGTCGAAGATGGTTCCCTCGCCAATGAGTACATGTCATCACAAACAGTGTTGTCACACCTGAGACGTGTTTGGAACCAACTGCCGAAACTCCTGATGTGTTCACATGTAATCCAGTCGTCATACTGGTCCGTGGTTTGGAGCGCAGAATGTTATTGTGTTCATCGACATACGGGGAAACCAAGGTAGAATTCTAAAGAACCGTGTAGTGTGCTTGAGACCAGGAATGTCCCTCCCTACATATTATTCAGTCCCCTCCTAGCGTGCCTTTTCCACCCAGTCTTCCCTCATACCGCGATTGAGGGAGACCTATCTTCTTAAGGTCAGGAATGAAGTCAACACAAAACCCAATGACATCCTCTATTTGATGGCCCATGGAGATGCTTCCGTCTGGCCTAGCGTGGTTATGGACATATTTCTTTAGGACTCCCATGAACCTCTCAAAGGGGAACATATTGTGTAGAAATACAGGGCCCATAACGACAATCTCGTCGACTAGATGAACTATGCATCATGATATTGAAGAAGGATGGTGGGAACACAAGCTCGAAACTGACAAGACATTGCGCCACATCACTCATTAACCTTGGTAGGATTTCTGGATCGATCACGTTCTGAGAGATTGCATTGAGGAATGAACATAGCTTCACAATGGCTAATCAAACGTTTTCCGGCAGAAGCCCCCTCAATGCAACCGGAAGCAGTTGCGTCATAATCACGTGGCAGTCATGAGACTTTAGGTTCTATAACTTTTTCTCTGCCATGTTTATTATTCTCTTTATATTTGACGAGTAGCTAGACGGGACCTTCATACTGACTAGTCATTCAAAGAATATTTCCTTCTCTTCTTTGGTAAGAGCGCAGCTGGAAGGACCTTCATACTGCTTTGGAGGCATGCCGTCTTTTTCGTGCAAAGTTGCAGGTCCTCCCATGCCTCCTGTGTATCTTTCGTCTTCCCATACACGCCCAAGAAGCCTAGCAGGTTCACGCAAAGGTTCTTCGTCACGTGCATCACCTCAATTGAAGAGCGGACCTCTAGGTATTTCCAGTAGGGTAGGTCCCAAAATATAGATTTCTTCTTCCACATGGGTTCATGACCCCCAGCGTCATTCGGAATAGATAGTCCGCCGGGATCCTTTTCGAAGATTAATTTTAAATCATTGACCATAGGAAGTACGTGGTCACCGGTACGCATGCACGGGCTTCTTCCGATGATCTGCCTCGCCTTTGAAGTGCTTGCCTTTCTTTCGACATTGATGGTTGGTCCGAAGGAATCGATGATGCCCCAGGTACACATTCTTCCCGCATTTGTCCAGGTATATACTTTCGGTGTCATCTAAACAGTGCGTGCATGCATGGTATCCCTTGTTTGTCTGTCCTGAAAGGTTACTGAAAGTAGGTCAATCATTGATGGTGATAAACAACAACGCATGCAAGTCAAATTCCCCCTGTTTGTGCTCATCCCACGCACGTACACCGTTTCCAATCCATAGTTGTAAAAGTTCTTCAACTAATGGCCTTAGGTACACATCAATGTCGTTGCCTGGTTGCTTAGGGCCTTTGATGAGAACTGGCATCACAATGAACTTCCGCTTCATGCACAACCAAGGAGGAAGGTTATAGATACATAGAGTCATGGGCCAGGTGCTGTGATTGCTGCTATGCTCCCCAAAAGGATTAATGCCATCCGCGCTTAAACCAAACCATACGTTCCTTGCGTCACCTGCAAACTCCTCCCAGTACGTTCTCTCGATTTT
>NW_021261797.1:0-2542 GCF_002162155.2 Triticum dicoccoides
CATGTGCTAAAAAGTTGAGAGGTTTACGACAAAAACTGGATGCACTTCGTGTACAAAACAGACAATCTTTTTGGAAGTATCAGGGTTTCGGACGAAAACTCATCTGTTACAAAGGGATTTTATTTGCTCAAATGTAACTGCAGTGATATTCTAGATCAAAGGCATCACCATAATAGTTGTTGATAGAAAGTCTTCACTTTTTCTTCGCTTGTGTCATTTGCTTATTGCGCCGTAACCATGGATTATCTTCATCGTTTAACAAGGTGCTTGGGTCAGCCTTGACTTTGAAGGGAGGAATTTCATGAAACTTTTCATAATCTTCAGACACATCTGTCTTGCCCTCCAATCCCATGATGTCTCTTTTTCCTGAAAGAACTATGTGGCGCTTTGGCTCATCGTATGATGTATTCGGTTCCTTATCTTTTCCTTTTCTCGGTTTGATAGACATGTCCTTCACATAGAAAACCTGCGCCACATCATTGGCTAGGAAGAATGGCTCGTCTCTGTATCCCAGATTGTTCAGATCCACTATTGTCATTCCGTACTGTGGGTCTACCTGTACCCCGTCTCCTGACAGATTGACCGATTTGCACTTAAACAACGGGACCTTAATATAATATCCATAGTCAAGTTCCCATATGTCCACTATGTAACCATAATATGTGTCCTTTCACCTCTTGGTTGCTGCATCAAAGAGGACACCACTGTTTTGGTTGGTGCTCTTTTGATCTTGGGCGATCGTGTAAAATGTATTCCAATTTATCTCGTACCCTTTGTAAGTCATTACAGTCGAAGATGGTTCCCTCGCCAATGAGTACATGTCATCACAAACAGTGTTGTCACACCTGAGACGTGTTTGGAACCAACTGCCGAAACTCCTGATGTGTTCACATGTAATCCAGTCGTCATACTGGTCCGTGGTTTGGAGCGCAGAATGTTATTGTGTTCATCGACATACGGGGAAACCAAGGTAGAATTCTAAAGAACCGTGTAGTGTGCTTGAGACCAGGAATGTCCCTCCCTACATATTATTCAGTCCCCTCCTAGCGTGCCTTTTCCACCCAGTCTCCCCTCATACCGCGATTGAGGGAGACCTATCTTCTTAAGGTCAGGAATGAAGTCAACACAAAACCCAATGACATCCTCTATTTGATGGCCCATGGAGATGCTTCCGTCTGGCCTAGCGTGGTTATGGACATATTTCTTTAGGACTCCCATGAACCTCTCAAAGGGGAACATATTGTGTAGAAATACAGGGCCCATAACGACAATCTCGTCGACTAGATGAACTATGCATCATGATATTGAAGAAGGATGGTGGGAACACAAGCTCGAAACTGACAAGACATTGCGCCACATCACTCATTAACCTTGGTAGGATTTCTGGATCGATCACCTTCTGAGAGATTGCATTGAGGAATGAACATAGCTTCACAATGGCTAATCAAACGTTTTCCGGCAAAAGCCCCCTCAATGCAACCGGAAGCAGTTGCGTCATAATCACGTGGCAGTCATGAGACTTTAGGTTCTATAAATTTTTCTCTGCCATGTTTATTATTCTCTTTATATTTGACGAGTAGCTAGACGGGACCTTCATACTGACTAGTCATTCAAAGAATATTTCCTTCTCTTCTTTGGTAAGAGCGCAGCTGGAAGGACCTTCATACTGCTTTGGAGGCATGCCGTCTTTTTCGTGCAAAGTTGCAGGTCCTCCCATGCCTCCTGTGTATCTTTCGTCTTCCCATACACGCCCAAGAAGCCTAGCAGGTTCACGCAAAGGTTCTTCGTCACGTGCATCACCTCGATTGAAGAGCGGACCTCTAGGTATTTCCAGTAGGGTAGGTCCCAAAATATAGATTTCTTCTTCCACATGGGTTCATGACCCCCAGCGTCATTCGGAATAGATAGTCCGCCGGGATCCTTTTCGAAGATTAATTTTAAATCATTGACCATAGGAAGTACGTGGTCACCGGTACGCATGCACGGGCTTCTTCCGATGATCTGCCTCGCCTTTGAAGTGCTTGCCTTTCTTTCGACATTGATGGTTGGTCCGAAGGAATCGATGATGCCCCAGGTACACATTCTTCCCGCATTTGTCCAGGTATATACTTTCGGTGTCATCTAAACAGTGCGTGCATGCATGGTATCCCTTGTTTGTCTGTCCTGAAAGGTTACTGAAAGTAGGTCAATCATTGATGGTGATAAACAACAACGCATGCAAGTCAAATTCCCCCTGTTTGTGCTCATCCCACGCACGTACACCGTTTCCAATCCATAGTTGTAAAAGTTCTTCAACTAATGGCCTTAGGTACACATCAATGTCGTTGCCTGGTTGCTTAGGGCCTTTGATGAGAACTGGCATCACAATGAACTTCCGCTTCATGCACAACCAAGGAGGAAGGTTATAGATACATAGAGTCATGGGCCAGGTGCTGTGATTGCTGCTATGCTCCCCAAAAGGATTAATGCCATCCGCGCTTAAACCAAACCATACGTTCCTTGCGTCACCTGCAAACTCCTCCCAGTACGTTCTCTCGATTTT
>NW_021261798.1:0-1430 GCF_002162155.2 Triticum dicoccoides
GAAGACGAAAGAGGGGATGCCTTCCGGGGCATCCCCAAGCTTAGGCTTTTGGTTGTCCTTGAATTTTACCTTGGTGTGCCTTGGGCGTCCCCAAGCTTAGGCTCTTGCCACTCCTTATTCCATAATCCATCAAATCTTTACCCCAAAACTTGAAAACTTCACAACACAAAACTTAACAGAAAATCTCATGAGCTCCGTTAGTGCAAGAAAACAAACCACAACTTTAAGGTACTGTAATGAACTCATTCTTTATTTATATTGGTGTTAAAACTACTGTATTCCAACTTGTCTATGGTTCATACCCCCCGATACTAGCCATAGATTCATAGCAAACAACACACGAGAAACAGAATTTGTCAAAAACAGAAGAGTCTGTAGCAATCTGTAACTCTCGAATACTTCTGGAACCCCAAAAATTCTACCAAATTAGGAAGTCCTAGGTAATTTGCTTATTAATATTATGCAAAAATAATCAACTGAAAATAACGCTTCTGTGATTTATGAAAATTATTCTCGTGCGCGCAAAAGTTTTTGTTTTCCAGCAAGATCAAATTAAATATCACCGTAGGTTATCCTAAAGGTTTTACTTGGCACAAACACTAATTAAAACACGAAACCACATATAACCAGAGGCTAGATGAATTATTTATTATTAAACAGGAACAAAAAGCAAATAACAAAAATAAAATTGGGTTGCCTCCCAACAAGCGCTATCGTTAACGCCCCTAGCTAGGCATAAAAGCGAAAATAGATCTAAGTATTGCCATCTTTGGTATTCAATTCATAGGTGGCTCTCATAATAGATTCATAAGGTAATTTGATTTTCTTCCTAGGAAAGTGTTCCATGCCTTTCCTTATTGGAAATTGGAATCTAATATTTCCTTCTTTCATATCGATAATTGCACCAATCGTTCTAAGGAAAGGTCTACCAAGAATAATAGGACATGAAGGATTGCAATCTATATAAAGAACAATAAAATCTACGGGCACATAATTCCTATTTGCAATAATAAGAACATCATTAGTCCTTCCCATAGGTTTCTTAATGGTGGAATCCGCAAGGTGCAAGTTTAAAGAGCGATCATCAAATTCACGGAAACCTAACACATCACACAAAGTTTTTGGAATCGTGGAAACACTAGCACCCAAATCACACAAAGCATAGCATTCATGATCTTTAATTTTAATTTTCTTAGTAGCTTCCCACTCATCATAAAGGTTTCTAGGGATAGAAACTTCTAATTCAAGTTTTACTTCATAAGATTGCATTAAAGCATCAAAAATTTGTTTAGTAAAAGATTTATTTTGACTATAAGCATGAGGAGAATTTAACACGGATTGCAACAAGGAAATACAATATATTAGGGAACAATTATCATAATTAAATTCCTTGAAATCCAAAATAGTGGGTTCATTGCTATGTAAAGTTT
>NW_021261799.1:0-1392 GCF_002162155.2 Triticum dicoccoides
TATTTGAGGGCACTCTGGGCCTCCTGGCGCTAGCGGGGAGTAGTTTCTGGATTCGCGCGCTCGCCGCGATATGTTTGAGTACTTGTGGGTCCGACACGGACTCCGAATGAAAAAATTATGACCGTTTTAGTGAACATCTCTCCATTCTATGGCAGTCCTTGAAAGTACTTCATTTTCTCATGCGCTTTTTGCCTGATTGCCCCAAAATTTCTTGTCCTCTATAGAGGAGATATCGTTTCCACATATATATTGACCGATGCCAGGAATGCCCTTTTGTTCTTGGCTTTCACGCGCGTGAGTTACAGCATGCCATCCGGCGAAAACAAGGAGAATAAGGCATATAGCCGCTGGATTTTCTTCAATTTACGGCCAAATGAGATTGCCCGGATCATAGAGCATCTGGAGAAAGGTACATTTGTCCCTACCAGGGGGGCTAATGTCTATAAGAAACATAATCTCTCGAATTTCCTTCAAAAGGAAGTGCCAATGAGTTCAGAAACTTGTCTAAAAAACAACGATGAATGATGTTCTTTGACTTTCAGGGCCAAAAAGTCCTGCTTAAGGCCGTATTTGAGGGCACTCTGGGCCTCCTGGCGCTAGCGGGGAGTATTTTCTAGATTCACGCGCTCGCCGCGATATGTTTGAGTACTTGTGGGTCCGACACGGACTTCGAATGAAAAAATTATGACCGTTTTAGTGAACATCTCTCCATTCTATGGCAGTCCTTGAAAGTACTTCATTTTCTCATGTGCTTTTTGCCTGATTGCCCCAAAATTTCTTGTCCTCTATAGAGGAGATATCGTTTCCACATATATATTGACCGATGCCAAGAATGCCCTTTTGTTCTTGGCTTTCACGCGCGTGAGTTACAGCATGCCATCCGGCGAAAACAAGGAGAATAATGCATATAGCCGATGGATTTTCTTCAATTTCCGGCCAAATGAGATTGCCCGGATCATAGAGCATCTGTAGAAAGGTACATTTGTCCCTACCAGGGGGCTAATGTCTATAAGCAACGTAATCTCTCGAATTTCCTTCAAAAGGAAGTGCCAATGGGTTCAGAAAATTGTCTGAAAAACAGCGACGAATGATGTTCATTGACTTTCAGGGCCAAAAAGTCCTGCTTAAGGCCATATTTGAGGGCACTCCGAGCCTCCTGGCACAAGCCGGGAGTATTTTATGGATTCACGCGCTCACCGCGAGCAGTTTGAGTACTTATGGGTCCGACACGGACTCCGAATAACAAAATTATGACCATTTTAGTGAACATCTGTCCATTCTATGGCAGTCCTTCAAAGTACTTCATTTTCTCGTGCGCTTTTTTCCTGATTGCCCCAAAATTTCTTGTCCTCTATAGAGGAGATATCGTTTCCACATATATATTGACCGATG
>NW_021261800.1:0-1830 GCF_002162155.2 Triticum dicoccoides
AACTAGGGGGTAAACCCTACGAAATCCCTATGGGGAGGTGGCCAACTTCCTCAATCAAGATATTATAATAACAGGTCTTCCGGCTGGGTGTGTTGACCACGACATCCACATTACCGGTTTCCGAGGGACCGATATTATAGTTCTTGGGAAATGTTCCAACCATCATATCTGCCTGAGATTCAGATCTGGTTGGTGTCAGGATATTCCAGACTCATCGAGCTTAGGAAGAAAAATGAAAGTTTGCAACACAAATCGACGAGATGACGTTGCGGGATTCTCGGGAGATGAACTACGATAGCAAGCTCCAAAACATGAGCTGGTTCTGCTACAAACATGTGAACACGTTGTCCCAGACAAAACATTATCACATGGTAGTCTTACAACAAAACACTACCGAGTTCAGGTGGGGAACCATAATCGAGGACATTGAAGTCCTTGCATAAGGCATGCTCTTAAGAAGGAACTTCTTCTCCTTGAACAAATCAATCAGTGGCTTGGTGTGCTCGGAACCCATATGGAATGAAGGTTGCAAGTCTCCAGACCACAGAATACTTCGCACATATGCATGACTGACTTGGGATGATTCCAGAGGGAGCAAAACTAACTTTCTCAAATTCACGGCGGCAACTTTCACCAAATGCACGTGTATTAGGGAAAATCACTACTTTCATTCAAACATATGCTTCATGAACGAAACACGAAGAAATGCTTACACAAGTTTCCAACACTAGGTTGATGTTCAACATGATTCATGGGGGGAGACAAAATGCTACTGATGGGCTCAACAGCAACTCATCGGAATTTCCATATCACTGGACTTCCACCATCATGTGAACACGGTGATAGCATTGGTCAGACCAAAGATGTAATGGTGTATGCTCGAGGGATCAACCACGAGTAGGACAACATTACGAGCATCGTTGGTACTGATTTGATTTGACAATAGCCCACACTCAAATCAAGGGATTGATAAGACAATAGGTCCAGCAACTGATCACAGGGACCAATCGATGAAGATATCATCTTTCTTCAACACACACTACACAAGATTATCCCTTTGGAACGAACTAAGTCAGGCAAGCTTTTATCCTCCAACTCTCCAAGTTGTTGTCTAGCTTAACCAACTAGCTCCGGGATATCCAACACAGATTTTTGGAGAAAGGGTGGTTCACAAGAAACCAACTTGATCACGAGCTCAACATAACAGTCAGGGAACAACCTGGTAATACTTCCGAGAAGATATTCGGAAAATCACGAACCACCGGTATGTTACTAAGCTCGAGAACAATCTTGCCTCTCAGGGCAAGACGGTATGATCAAATGAGTGAGGACTTGACAAGATCCTAACTCATCAATCGAAGGGTGCACCGAAATAAGGACTAGGTAGCACAATCAGTCCTAGAATGATGATTCACTAACCAACATGCTAAGAATGAAATTATTATCCTTTAACTACCAAGCAACAGAGTTGCTAGCAGTATTGATTTCACACATCACAATTCATTTGTCGGTATTCCGGTTGCATCAACACGAGGGCCGAGGAATGAACAGTGATGGCAAGAAGTGTCACTGTACCAAGAGTTCATGGGATGGTGTGCAATTCCTATAACAATCTCGATATAAAATATGTAATACTCCAAGGTAGAGCAGAACCAAAAGCTGGATTGGCATTTGATCTGCGGAATACAACTACTTTGACCCAATCCTAGATATGGAAGAGGTACTGGAGTTTGTTTCTCCTAGTCATTCCGGAATAGAATGGCTTGACAGACCACAAGAGTCATAGGCATCGATGAACGAACGCACGCATACTCTTGACTATCAATTGAT
>NW_021261801.1:0-1072 GCF_002162155.2 Triticum dicoccoides
GCAGCGCTGACCGTAGGGGTGGGCTGTGATGCGGTAGGCACGTGGCACGGTGTACCGGGCGCCCGTTTGGTGTCTCGGGAACCCTGTTCACATCGTTTTGGGCTGTGAGCGAAACTCCGGCCGGATCTCCTCATGGATGGAACCCGAATAGGCGATAAACCTGGACTAGAGACTTAGGTGATTAGGTAGGTCGTGGCCGACACCCACGTTGGGCTTCCGCTTGAAGGTTGCCGAGTACATGTCGTGTAAACGGCGGTAAGTGGTGAGAGCGTGTGTGAAGAAGTACACCCCTGCAGGGTTAACATCATCTATTCGAATAGCCGTGTCCGCGGAAAAGGACTTCTGGGTTGCTTATATCAGTTCATAGACAAGTGAAAGTGGATACTCTAAAATACGCAAGATAAGCGTGAGTGCTATGGATGGCATTCTCGTAGGGAGACGGGAGCGGATCCATAGTGGTGTATTGATATAGTGAATATGTGGACTCGTGTGCTCCACCTCAAAAGAGTTACTTGCAGTCGTAGTTCAGGATAGCCACCGAGTCAAAGCTGGCTTGCTGCAGTTAAACCCCACCATCCCCTTTGTTGATAATGATGCATATGTAGATAGTTCTGATGTAAGTCTTGCTGGGTACATTTGTACTCACGTTTGCCTATTTTATGTTTTTGCAGAGAGACTTCAGTCTCACTAGTAGTTCCGCTTGGACTTCGACGTTTAGCTTGTTACCTCAGCTACGATCTTGTGCCCCCGGCAGGATCTGGTAGATAGTCAGGCTTCTCAGCCTTTTTCATTTATAGTTGTCTGTACTCAGACATGATAGCTTCCGCTTGTGCTTTGACTTGTATGCTCTGAATGTTGGGTCATGAGACCTATGTTTGTAATATCTCGCTCCTCGGAGCCTATTGGATATTTACTTGAGTCGTAGAGTCATGTTGTGATGCCATGTTGTGTTTGCACATATCGAGCATATTGTGTGTATGTTATTGAAATGCTTGGTATGTGTGGGATCTGACTATCTAGTTGTTTATCTTTAGTAGCCTCTCTTACCGGGAAATGTCTCCTAGTGTTTCCA
>NW_021261802.1:0-5817 GCF_002162155.2 Triticum dicoccoides
CAACCAAATACAAGAAATCTCTTGTCCCCAACACACCCAATATAATGGCAAATTGTATAGGTGCACTAGTTCGGCGAAGAGATGATGATAAAAGTGTAATATGGATGGTAGAAATATATTTTTATAATTTGAATAAATAAAAACAGCAAGGTAACAAATAGTAAACGGGCACAAAAGCGGGATTGCAATACTTGAAAATGAGGCCTAGGGTGCATACTTTCACTCGTGCAATCTCTCAACAATGCTAACATAGTTGGATCATATGATTATCCCTCAAAGTGCAATGAAGAATCACTCCCAAGTTCCTATTAGCGGAGAACAAAAGATAGAAATTGTTTGTAGAGTACGAAACCACCTCAAAACTATTCTTTCCGATCAATCTTTCCTAGAGTTCGTACTAAACACTAGAAAAAAAGACACACACGTGACATTTTGGGCCGAACAATTTTTTCTGTCATGCTTATGACACTTTCATGATGATAATTGTGACAAAACCCGGTATCATCATAGATGTGGTGGGCTCCTACTTCTATGACAAAAAATCATGACAGAAAATGGGCTTTTCTTCCTGGGCGGGCCAGAGACGCAGTTGCATTACATTCTTTGGGCCGTCCATGATGGAAAAAACCATGGTAGAAGCGAGGGCGAGGAAAATATCGGGGTGTTCCCGGTTACGGTGGGTGGTCGGGGCCGAGCGATGCACGGAGGTTTGCACATTTCTCTCGTACATGCACGCGCGTGGGTGCGAGGCATTGGGCTCTAACTGAACCCGAGCGAGGCGTCACCTAACTGAACCCGAGCGATTGCACTGCAGGCTACGCATTACTGAACGCGAGCGATCGAGCAATACCTTTGCTATTGCTACTAACTGAAGCCAATTAATGCTGCCTCTGGATGAACAATGAGCTTTGTTGGGGTGGGGGGGTTGGATGAACAGTTCCCAGTGGGGGTTGGATAAACGGGACCCCGTGGTGTTGCCGCTGGATGAACAGGACCCCGATCGATCGAGCCGGTTGGGTGTGGATGAACAGGACCCCGTGGAGAGCTGGATGAACAGGACCCCATGGAGGGAAGGTTGAACAGTAACCTGTGGAGGGCTGGTTGAACAGTAGCCGATGTTGGGCTGGATGAACAGTAGCCCGTGGAGGGGTGGTTGAACAGGACCCCATGGAGAGGGCTGGTTGAACAGTAGCCGATGGAGGAGCGCGCGGTGGAGGCTGGATGAACAAGAGCCCGTGGATGAACAGTCACAGGTGGAGGCTAGAGGAGGTCGACGGTGGATGAATAGTAGCCCGTGGAGGCTGGAGGAGGTCGACGGTGGAGATGAACAGTATCCCGTGGAGTCCCGTTTTGCGGTACGCCACACCCCTCCCAATGAACAAGACCCCTGTTTCAACCATAGCTCCCCATCACAAGTCTGTTTCCTCCGTTTTGTGGTACGCCACACCCCTCCTGATCAACAGGACCTAGTTTCGACCATAGAAGGTCCAACAGAAGTCTGTTTCCTCTGTTTTGCGGTACGCCAGACCCCTCCCAATGAATAGGATCCAGTTTCGATCGTGGCCGGTCGAACACAAGGCCGTTTCCTATGTTCTGCGGTGTGCCTGGCCTCGTTTCCATCGGATGTTCCGTCCATGTCCTCCTGATGAACACGACGATGCATTTCGTTGCGACCAAGCCGGTTGCCTCCCCATGAACACGACGACGACGCAGTTTCTCCGTTCCAACCAGCCATGTACACGGGCCCTGGCCGTACATATGCGGGAGTAGGCGTTCGAGACCCCGCCCGTATGTACATACGTGGCCGTATTTACTTTCTTGCACCCTGGCCGCTGTACGTACGTGTACATGCTACGTGTGTGCCTCTACTAGACACGTGCGCGCCTCTACATCGATCATTATGTATGCACACGTTCGCAACCAGAATGACAACGCTACGTACGCTTTGACCAGGAGGGTCCCGTGTCAGGCGCTTCCTTGCATGCGAAGATGTAGCTGGTGGGTCCCAGCAGTCAGGGGGCGGATCGTTTTTTTTTCCGTAATATGGACGCACTTCCTTGCGTGCGAAGATGTAGATGTTGGGTCCCATTAGACAGGGGGACATTTTTTCGCAAAATACAGTTGCCCGTCCCGTGGGTCCCTGCTGTCAGGTGGATGAATCATTATTTTGTGTGTAATAAGGAGGCACTTCCTTGCTGCGGACGTGGACCCAGCTGTCAGCTTCTCCACGTAAAATACTCTTCTGATGGAAGTCGTTCCTTGACCACGTTGACCACGCCGCGCCGAGAGCACTAGGGCCATGGACGACGGCGAGGCCTAGGAAGGGGACGACACGGAGCCGGGGAAGACGCGGCAGTGGAAGCCCGCGCGGAGAGGAGTACGAGGGTTCACTGGTTCGACTGCGGTGTGAGGCTGCCGTCGCCGTAGAATAACAGGAGGTGTGGGTGAGTAGAGGGATTCCCTGGCCAGCGGTGGGAGTAGTAGGGGGCGGTGAGGCCTTCGCGGCAGCACAGCCGACCACAGAAGGTTGGAGTAGGCGGTCCTCCCGCCGCTGGTGTCAGATTTCGGGTTCCGGCAGACCCTTGAGGTTCGAACACTGGGGTGCGTGCGGAGATTCAACCCTCTACCGGCCCGCTCCTCGCCGAATCACTAGGACCTGAACTACCAAACTGAACAGCACAAGAGACACAAGATTTATACTGGTTCAGGCCACCATGGTGGTGTAATAACCTACTCCAGTGTGTGGTGTGGTGGATTGCCTCTTGGGCGGATGAGGAACAGTACAATGGAAGAACAGCCTCGCGAGGGTCTGTTCTTGGCAGGCGTGATGAACTGCTAGGGGGAGTTCAGTCGCCTCTCTCTCTCTCTCTGTGTGTCTTTCTATCCTTGTTCTCTCGATCCGATCAGATGCCCTACCCTATGGGTGGCTAGTCCTATTTATAGGCGAAGGCCCTGGGCCTCTTCCCAAATATTGAGCGGGAAGGGTGCCAACAATTGGCCATTTTGAAGGGGAACAGCGGGTACACTTATCCTCACTAAAGTTGGTCCTCGCCTGCCAAATGCTCTGGTGGTGACGCCGGCTTGGGCTCCACAATCACTTCCTTCCGGCCGTTGGGCTAGTCTTGGTCTTGTTGCACCGAAATGGACGCCTTTGCTTGATGCTCTCTCCTGCGCTTGCTCCCTTTGCACCAAAGAGGAAAGGAGGACACTGTGCGGGCTGGCGCCCGACTAGCGCCTTTGGTCGTCGTGGCTTGCGTCATGGGCACCTCGCGGGGTACCCCTCCTTGAACTCTCCGCCTCCTCGTGAGCCAGCCTAACGAGACCGTGCCTGAGGAAGCTCCTTGTCGTCCTCCCCGTGAGGCTTGGCCCCTCGCGTGGGCTCTTGGGCCTGTGTTGATGAAGATAGGCTGTGCTGGGCCTCCTTTGAGCCACGCCGCAGGCCGCAGCCAGGCAAGTCTGGGGACCCCCATTCCCAGAACGCCGACAGTAGCCCCCGGGACCACGGTGCACCCGAACTTGGCTGAGCAGAGAGGCGAAAGGGCAAGTGCGAAGCGTCACGGGCCCTAACAGCCTGCAGCCTTGGGCGCCGCGTGGCGGTTGATTGGACGTGGGCGCCTCAGCTTCACCATGATGCCTTGGTAACCGCACGGATTCCACAAGTCCCTACATGCAAAGCAGGCCATGATTACCTGTGATCGTGGAGGTCGATGGTTGGCCTTCGCCGGCTATAAGTACAGAGCGGCGCACGCCCTTCCAGTCTATCCTTCTGCTTCTCCTCCTTCCTGGGCCTTGCTCCGTCTTGCTGCAATGGCTGCGATCCGCCGGTTCTCCGCAGAAGAGAAGGGAAAGGCTCCCCAAGGGGATCCTGATCCGCTTCCCCCGAAGAAGCGGCTTGCCCTCTAGTGTCAGGGCGAGGGGCGCCCTCACGATCCATCTGGAGTACGACGGTGCTTTGGTGATGTCCTTCAAGGTCATCGATGCGGAGGGTCGCCGGCTGGAGTGCTGCCCCGGGAGAGGTGGTCGGGACCCCGCTACGGCGACACAGAGGCCGACAGATCACTCCCTCGGCCGCTCCTCAGGCGACGGAGGCGCCGGAGGATCCAGTGACTCTGCCGAGCTCTTCGTGACTCCAGAGACGAGCGACGACAGCTACGAGCCCCCGAGCCTGCACCGTTCCCGGAGCAGGGCGGGCTCGTCAGGCCGTCGCCGCCTCTGATCTGGATGGGGTTGACGTCGGTGCTGGGAAGCCCACTGTTGATGATGGCGTCTGTCGCGATGCCCCCTGTAGTTAGGACTCCCTAGGATTCACGCCTTTTGTTCCTACGAGGAGCCAAGAATATACCCCACGGGGGCTTGTAAGATGTTTGTAGCTCCGTCTATCAATATGATCCTTATTGTGACGTAGTGCGAGATGCTCATTCCGTTTTAGCTTAGCTTCCTCCTTTCAGACCTCGCGAGGGCTTGATGCTCTGCGCCGACAGGTCCCAGTCCCAAGGCGGCTTCAGCCGTCGCTGGTATGCCAGGTCACGATGTCGTGGTCAAGGCCAGGAGGTGAGTGGCCCGAGGTCCGGTAAGAGCCCTTGAGTTGCGATGCTCAGGAGGTCCCCCTTAGCGCTCAAGCAGCCATCATTTGGTGAGAAAGGAGAGCGACGTTGCTAACACAGGATCACATTGGGTGCGGGGATGGTGCCACGGTAACTAGTGTTTCCGGAGAGTGACTTATCTCGAGGGTCAAAAAAATGCTTCCTGGTGCGGCGCTAGCCTTGGCCGTCGTGAGGTTGCTTGGCGACGCTCCTTGGAGGGACCCTGCAGGCTCATCACAGAAGGAACGAGGGTTCGTCGCGACAATCAACAGTTAGCCGTTAGTTGGGGTGTATTGGGGTATCCGTGAGCCAGCACGGGACTCCCGGGGCCCTACCTCAAGGCGGGTTGCGCCTGGCTCTGGGCCTTATCTTCGAGTGTGTTCCTGCAAATTTGGCCAGATGCCGGTGCTCTACGTCTTTGGGTCCTGGCTCTCGGGATTGTCTCAGCCGTCGCTGGTATGCCAGGTCGCGATGCCATGGACAAGACCAGAGGGTGAGGGCCGGAGAGCCGTTAGGAGCCCTGAGTCGCGATGCTCAGGCACCCCCCCTTTAACGCGCAAGCTAGGTTAGATGGCGAAACTCTACGTCCTCGGGTCCCGGCTCTCGGGCTGGTCTCAGCCGTCGCTGGCATGCCAGGTCGCGATGCCGTGGACAAGACCAGAGGGTGAGGGCCGGAGTGCCGGTCGGCGCCCTGAGTAGCGATGCTCAGGCACCCCCCCTTTAATGCGCAGGCTTGGTTAGATGACGAAACTCTACGTCCTCGGGTCCCGGCTCTCGGGCTCGTCTCAGCCGTCGCTGGCATGCCAGGTCGCGACGCCATGGACAAGACCAGAGGGTGAGGGCCGGAGAGCCGGTAGGAGCCCTGAGTCGCGATGCTCAGGCACCCCCCTTTAACGCCCAAGATTCCGACACCCAGGAGAAAAAGGCACCAAATAACAAGCATGGTGGATCGAAAGCATAGCCCTAAGATAAACGCAAGAAGGATACATGCCGCTGGGACAGGCCCGAGCGGCTTGAGGATGATGCAGCCCGAGGGGCACCCCCAATAAGGTAAGCTAAGGACATGAAATAAAAGGGATACATGCCGCAGGGACGTACCAACGCGGCCTAGGAATAATGCGGCCCTGAGGGCACTCCCAGCCAGAAATGAAACTTAAAAGATGTCACCTAATGATGTTGGGGACGAAGGGGTGTTGGTGTCGCAGACTCGGTGGGCTGCGGGAGCCGATCCTCA
>NW_021261802.1:7004-15962 GCF_002162155.2 Triticum dicoccoides
CTTGAAGATGTGCTGAGAGGCTGGGGCTTGAGCTCCGCCCAGGATACAGGCGATCGCGCGTGGTTCCTGGAAGCCCCCAGCCCCCTCGTCCTGATGACGGTCTTCATTTCTCCTTGGCTGCGGCGATAGCGGAGGGAGGCCTGCGTTCCCTTGCGGGCGATCCTCAAGAGGCTGATCCCTCCAGCCTCCCTCGCGAGGCAGGTCCTGCCAGCGATCCTCGCGAGGTTGGTCGCGCCACCCTTGGCGCGGGCCGCGGTCTTCCCAACGTCCTGCATTCCTTCCTCCTCCTCGGCCGTAGCCCCGGTCGCTGCGGTCGGGACGTCTGCCGATCCTTCCTGCACGCACGGCCCGGAGCTCTTGGCACTCATTGGTGTTGTGGGCGTGGAGGTCGTGGTACACGCAGTACCGGCTGCCCTTGGAGGATTCGGGCTGGTCTCTGCCCCGCTTGGTGTCTGGCTCGCCCGCGAGTATGGCAGCCCCCTTACGCCTCACGTCCTTGGCCTTGGGCTTCTTCTCTTCGGGGTCCGCGGCAGGCAGCTCGAGGAGGGAGAGGCGCCCCTCCTCAGCCCTAGCGCACTTGGTCCCCAAGTTGAATAGCTCCAAGGAGGTGCACAGGTCTTCATGCATCGCCAGCTCCTCCTTCATCTTGACGCCGTGCACACCGTCGGAGAAGGCTGAGATGATGGCCTCCTCCGTCACCCTCGGGATCTTGAGGCGCGCATTGTTGAAGCAGTGGATGTACTTCTGCAGGGTTTCTCCTGGTTGCTGCTTGATACGGCGCATGTCGCTCACGGCGGGTGGCCGGTCACGAGTACCGTGGAAGTTGGTGATGAAGCAGGTGCGCATCTCATCCCAGGAGGAGATCGTGCCTGGGGCCAGATTCAGGAGCCAGGTGCGGGCTCCGTCCTTGAGCGCCATGGGAAACCAGTTCGCCATGACCTTTTTGTCTCCGTTGGCAGCCTCGATGCCCAACTCGTAGAGTTGGAGGAACTCCGCAGGGTCAGCCGTGCCGTCGTAGCGAGGAGGCAGGTCTGGCTTGAACTTGCCGGGCCACGCGACGCTGCGCAGCTCGGAGGTGAAGGCGCGGCAGCCTGCCGTGGCCGTAGGGGGCCTTGGGCGACGGAGAGCTTGGTCCTGTGGGTCCCCATGCGCCGCGGCTGGGGGCAGCGCAGGGTCTTGACATGCTGGAGCAGGAAGCACTCGGGCAGCTTCTCGAGGGCGAGGGACTTCTTGTCAGCTCTGCTCTTGCCGCGCTGGCGCCTGACGGAGCGGGTTCCGCCCAGGCGCCGCGCGCCTTGGGGCCAGGGTGCCTTCTTGAGGAGGAGGCGGCTGAGGCGCCCTAGGAGCTTCATTGCCCGCGCAAGGCGGGGTGCGGTGCAGCGAGAAGGACGGTGCGGGGTGCCTCCGGCGGCATGAACAAGCTCAGCGACTCGGTCGAGCCATTCTTCGTAGACGTCGTCGGTGGGGCGGTAGCGCAGGAGCTCGTTTGCCGCGAAGAGCGCAGCTCGGGCCTCCATGGCCGCGCGGGGTGCGCGTGACGAAGAACCAGCGGGGGTGAGCGAGGGCATGGCAGTGCGGCCGTCCCGCCTCATGGATGGATGCTGGGACGATGCTTGCTGTTCGTTCCCCGCCGGGCCGGTGGCGGCGTTGACGGCAGGTGACGGGGAACGACGAGGGCGCCCGCCGACGGGAGTCGTCTGGGCGACATGGGAAGCGAGGGCGGATCGGCGCTCGGCGCAAGCCCGAAGAGCGTCAGACATGGATGCGGTGGTCGAAGAAGAACGAGACGACAGAAGGCAAATTCCGGCGCACCCCTACCTGGCGCACCAAATGCCGGATTTCGGGTTCCGGCAGACCCTTGAGGTTCGAACACTGGGGTGCGGAGATTCAACACTCTACCGGCCCGCTCCTCGCCGGATCGCTAGGACCTAAACTACCAAACTGAATAGCACAAGAGACACAAGATTTATACTGGTTCAGGCCACCATGGTGGTGTAATACCCTACTCCAGTGTGTGGTGTGGTGGATTGCCTCTTGGGTGGATGAGGAACAGTACAATGGAAGAACAGCCTCGCGAGGGTCTATTCTTGGCGGGCGCGATGAACTGCCATTGGGAGTTCAGTCGCCTCTCTCTCTCTCTCTCTGTGTTTCTATCCTTGTTCTCTCGATCCGATCAGATGCCCTACCCTGTGGGTGGCTAGTCCTATTTATAGGCGAAGGCCCTGGGCCTCTTCCCAAATATTGAGCGGGAAGGGTGCCAACAATTGGCCATTTTGCAGGGGAACAGCGGGTACACTTATCCTGACTAAACGTTGTCCTCGCCTGTCAAAGGCTCTGGTGGTGACGCCGGCTTCGCTCCACAATGACTTCCTTCCGGCCGTTGGGCTGGTCTTGGTCTTGTTGCACCGAAATGGATGCCTTTGCTTGATGCTCTCTCCTGCGCTTGCTCCCTTTGCACCAAAGAGGAAAGGAGGACACTGCACGGGCTGGCGCCCGACTGGCGCCCTTGGTCGTCATGGCTTGCGTCATGGGCACCTCGCGAGGTACCCCGCGTTGAACTCTCCGCCTCCTCGTGAGCCAGCCTGACGAGACCGTGCCTGAGGAAGCTCCTTGTCCTCCTCCCCGCGAGGCTTGGCCCCTCGCGAGGGTCTTGGGCCTGTGTTGATGAAGATGGGCTGTGCTGGGCCTCCTTTGAGCCACGCCGCAGGCCGCAGGCAGGCAAGTCTGGGGACCCCCGTTCCTAGAACGCCGATAGCTTGATTTGGCGGCTGGAGCAAGAAGATCAGAGACTAAAGAAACACGACGGCCGTTGGATTGACATCCAGCGGTTACGTCTGCTAGAATCGTTTGTTGAAATATATAATAACTAAAAATATCTTGCATACACGTCAACTTAATAGGCACACAAGTCAGACCATTCCCTATTTTTTAATAACTTATATATAGCTCATTGCAACTTCTTATGCAATTTATTGTAGTCCATTTTTTTGTTGGCGAGGGCCAGGGTTCAAAATTTAAACGAAATTATGCATATTTCTGTGGGTTCCAAACTATTTTTAATACTGAAATGTCGAGCCAGATTTAAAGTTCTTTGAAGATATATTTAAATTAGGTTAAAGCCCAGTGAAATAGGAATCTGAAAATGTGAAAAAAAATCATATATTATAAAGTAATTGCCAATTTGTCATCTGTTTTTATATTTACAACCCATTTCATATTACTTTCAAGATTTGCAAGCGTCCTGAAAGAGTTGCAGCCCATTAGGGCGTAGAAAAATAAGTAGGCCTGGATTGGGTATTCTTTAGAAATAATAAACTAGGCTCATTTTCAGAAAGAAAAAAATAGCTGGGTTGGTCATATGGTGAACATAGAATATAGGCCTAGGCTAGATGGGCCACGACCTAGTTGAAACCCTGCTCCGTCTCAACAATAACAAAAAAATACTGCTCAAGCAGCTACGTCCTAGGTGTCAGCTAATTTTGTGTTGTTCTCTTGTCTATTGACTATATACGCTCACAATGTCGTGGGTCTCAGATGTCAGGAAACCACTAGGAGGAAGCATTTTATTTTTCCATACACTAACATGGTGGGCCCCTACTGTCATCCTCTCCACGTACTTCTGCGGATTCCTATTGTTTGTTGACCATGTTGACAATGCGAGAGGGCGGCACCGCGGCGAGCACACCAAAGCGTGCGGAGGACGACGACGAGGCCTTGGACGTCGGTGTTAACGATTTAGGAGACAGTGGGGCGGCGATGCATGCGCCGAGGCGCAGCCAACCGTGGGAGGCGGAAGCAGGCGGCCCCGCCGGCGCTAGTTTGGTTTTGGCGGCTGGATTAAGACAGGACTGAAGAAACACGGCAGACTGTAAAAGCAGTAGGAGTACTTAACAACCTTAACTGAAACCGCAGGGGCACTTAACAACCATAGTTGAAATCAGTATGAGTACTTATACAGGTTCAACCGTACAAAGTTCGCCTCGAACAGTGCTACTTTGCCTACAGATAACCAAGGGTGAGGCCGCCAAGCCCCAGGACAAGGCCCGGGCGCCACCCCGCGCTTCCACATCCTTCTGAAAGCAGCATCATCTCGCAATGTGGTCAATAAACAGGATATTCACTTTAGAGCCATGGAAAAGTAGGAACAAAATCTTCTGTCCTATTCTCCAAGATGGGCAGGCCTTCATTATTTGAGACCACCCAGGAATAAGTATCTTTTCACCTCCAAGGGGAATGGATTAGGTCGACATAAACATCATGTTGTGACCAAGCGCAAGTCTGACCCGACCATGGTTAGGCATCTGTATAGGAACAATAGAACTGGGAAGTTTTTGTTTCAAGAAGATCACAACTGTAAAACCGTGTATAAGAAATAGTTTATGAACAACATATATAACAGAAAACAGCTTGTACCAAAGGTTTCTCGACACAGTTGGACCTGTTCAATGAGTGCAGCAGTGGCACACATATCCCACGTGGCCTTCCACCATTGAAACGCCCCACAAGGACCTCAAGACGATCAATAAAGTGTAGCAACTTGTGGTTATCGTCCCAGTAAACTTCAGTGCCATCGGTAACAGCCGAGTTCTTATAGAATAACAAACGAGCAGCCTGCTTAACTATGAAAAAACCTACATGTGCCACCAATTATAAGAAAATATTAGTTAGAAGTAGCATCTTCATGAGAGATTCGTTGCTACTTCAAAAGTTAAATTGTGATTATTTAGATAGAATAGGTGGATTAAGAAGTAATCGAGGCAACAAGCAAGAACTAGATACAAAACTAACATGGATGAACAATTGGAACAACATCGGGGTGGAAGATCGCAGTGAAGATGAGACCAGGTTCTGCTATTTCCATCATCATTCGTGCGCCAACTTTCAGTCCGTAACACTTGAGAAAGTTTATCCAAGTTCGGCCATAAAAAAAGCAGTGATCTTCTTGGTTCATAAACCCAGCTCGGAACTTATATCCATGGTTGTCTTCACTGTGACCATTAAAATGGTGTATTCAGCTATGGCAAGGCCGAGCATCTTGAGTACATGTGTTCTGGCAGAGCAAATAATGCACTGCAGGAAAAATAACATGAGAACACAATGTATTCCCTATCCAAATCTAGAAATAGTTTTGTCCTTCACGTCAGTGTTGACCATCGTACTAGTACCTTTTATCCAAATATAGCAATCCAAATTTCCAAATTAGTCGACAGCATGTTCAAAAAACCCCACCCTCCTGGATAGAAAAGAGGATTCTAGGAACATAGTGTGCGCATTTTGAAATCTTGTGTTAGTATGAGAAGGAACAAGTGTGGCGTCTCGCCGAGGGCGCAGAAACATGTAGGGTCCTCGCACTTTGGGCCCTACAAATGAAACACACTAGATTTAGTAGGAAGAAAAATGCATCAACGGCAGTGGCTGCCATCCTAGGATTACCCGCGACCAAGGGACTTGGATTTATCGAGGATGGATGAAGAATTCGTACCTGATTCTCCATGGGAAAACCCTATGCAATCGCTGAGAGGGGGTTTTCTCTGAACAAGTAGACGAGGGAGGAGGGGATTCAGGCCTAGTGAAATATTGCCGCTTCGTCCTTCCAGCTTACTCCTAAAGCTGGTAAGGTGGGGGGTTTTGTGATTTGACGGCTCATTGGGCATTACTACGGCGCTACGACCAGGGTGTGTCTACCCTGCAGTTGTGCCCTCTAATTTTGTGCATATGGCACGTGGACCCCGTTGCCGGATGCCCAACATATCAACGAAAGGAAGTAGAAAGACATGAGTAACTAGTTACACATAAATATATTTTTGACAGAGAGATGCTCCCTTTCTAAAGAAATATAAAAATCTTTTATATCACAACTTTATATATAAGAAAAATCAAGGGGAATATATATAACATATATAATTATAAAAAACAGAGTTTTTTTAACACAGTATAGATGACTTGGTGATGATGGTGTGCCTGCCATCTTGCAGTATAGGCCGTCTGATTTATATCTGACAGATTAGAAGGAAACTATGGCAATTTTGCAAAAAGGTACCCTCACACCTCTCCACATTTGCAAATAAGGCCTTCCCTCATTCATCCTTTTCTCTCACAAGACAAAATACTCATACAAATGCATCTTGATGTTACATGCAATGCACATGCATTTTGAGGGTTCAGCTGAGAATATAATACTTAGACACGCTCACGGTTCTGGACTTTGGGCCACAGTCCGGTGGGCCTGCATGTTTGGGGTACATGTTTTCTACCTCAGCGCTTTTCATGTTGCAAGCGATCGGTACGACGCTGGTTTTAGATGCTGTCGCAAGGCGAATACACAAAATTAAATAAAGCATGACAGCTGTTGGAATGAAATTGAATGGCAGTTCCTAACCAGATTAGAGTTGCAATTCTATGAACGATATACCATGTGATACATAATAATGTCGTACTACTTATACACACAGGACACTTGTTTCACCATGCCAGATTATTACATCAAAATCTCTCGGAGCATAGACCAGTTCGGCAGTTGCGTGCTGCTACTGAAGAATTTCAAAGTTGATTTGGACCAGCTCTCCTTGCCGAGAAAGTTCAATTTTGACATCATCCCCTACCACAAGATATGATTTGGATTTGAACCTTGACCATCCTTTAGCATCAATCATCGTGCGACCATCCTTTGTACTTACGGTATATTGAGCAGGTTCATTCACACCAAGGATGTGCATGGTAAGAGACACTTGGCCACGGTCGTCTGGATTGTTGAACGACTCCCTCGTTAGTCTAGGAATTCTCTGTTTGCAAACAAGAAGACATACACAAACAGTTAGATCAACACTGTGAATCATGTGAAACAACATAGAAAGAAAAAAGAACGAAGCACTTGGGCGGTCAATGCTTACCAAGAAGGTGGACATGTCGGTTTCTGTAAGGACTTTGGTATATGAAGTGTGAACTACATCCCAGTCTGTTGCCGGTGCAACTGCTTGTTCGGTTGCTACTGCACGGGCCGAACAGATGGAAGTGCAAGTGTTGGTGCAGGTGCCGAAGATGTTGCTGGTGCCCGTGCCGGTGCGACTGGTAGTGCCGCTGCTTCTGCTGGAGATGGTGCTCCTTGTAGAGCTGGTGCCGGTGTTGGAGCAAGTGCTGGTGTCGATGCCCGATCCTTCGCTAGATCAGCCTGATCTGCTGATGTGGTTTGTGCCCAATCCTCAGCTGGATCAGACCGAGTTGTTGCCGCTTTCAGTGCTAGAGCAACTGCCGGTGCTCGATCTGTTGCTGAAGGTGGTACCGATGTGCAAGACAACGACGATCGTGTCTGGTCTGCTATGATCAGCTTTCTAACTTGACTAGGCTCCGTGACCATGATCTAGTTTTTTGCTTCATTTCTTTTAAACGCGAGAAGGACTAATTGTGGCGTGTTTGTCAAACGAAACTGCAGTTCATCACAGGGATTCAGCTTGTACTCAGACAACAGACTGATCCAATTTTTTCAAGTAATATAAGTGATGGATAGTGCCTTTGTTACTGACATGACATAATAAGTGAAACCTGCAAAAATAGCCATCGTAGAGCAAACCAAATAGTTTATTCTGTGATGAATGTCGCATGGCAAAACCTGCATCGTAAAATTGCAGGAAAAGAAAGAAAACATGACATTAAATCAATAAGATATAGACAGTAAATCAATAAGATTTACTTGATGTGACGCAAGTGAGTCCTTACCAGGAAATCACTATGTTGAAGTACTAAATAGAAGATTGATCGTCCAACTATGCGTGGCATGCAGGGCCCCCGCCTACTCCCACAAGCAGGACAGTCCAATGGTCGTGATAAATTCTATGGACCGAACATCCATGGGATTGGAAATCCTGGTGGGTGCGATAAACCCTGCAATGCATAGATATATTGGAGTGTAACCATAGTTGATAAACCGTCCTCACAAAAAAGATCATCTCGATACTTCAAAATATACAGACTGAATTGAGTGGATAGACATTAACATAGACTGTTCTCAGGACTCACCACACACCAAAAGCGGCAGTAATAAACAATACAGGGTACACAAACACAAATCAAGTACTGAACAATAGTACTTACTACAGACAAGCAAAGTTGCACTAATTAAACTCTGCGGACTATTTCTTACCACCGATGTACGGGATGAACCCCGCATAACTGATTAGGCCATGGACTTCGCGAGAGATGTCTACCTGCACCATCACCATCTCGTCAACCTTGGAGGACCTAACAGACTGATCTTTCCACTCATAAACATGATGATGAAGACATGCCACGTCAAATTTGTCGAGAAGCTTTACAAAAACCACGCCCTTCGTAATCGAAGGCACAACCAAGAAATTGTTGTGGTCAAGTACAACCTCGAGAACACGCCTGACAACAATGCTATAGGAAAACACTAGTTCAGGACACGTGGCGACAAGGACACAACAGCTGGATAGTTTAGCAGTAGAACTCATCCTCAGGTCTTCCAGTTCACAACATGACTTTGAGAACTTCGTATCCACCGCAGATCAGGTTCTAATTCAAACAGAAACCATATTTTATTACTACATCCGTTCAGAAATATAAGATGATTTTCGATATTATACTCCATATATGACTACATATACACACAGAAATAAGAGAACAAAGACACAAGAACATGTTTTCAAAGGCATGAGAGCAGAGGGATTACTTGCAATATCCATAACACAAGTTACTGAGGCAAATATACCATCTTCAAAGGTAGCATTGATGTTCATAAAGTACTCCCTCCGTCCCAAAATTCTTGTCTTAGATATGTCTAGATACGGATGTAGCTAATACATATTAGATACATCCATATCTAGACAAATCTAAGACAAGAATTTTGGGACGGAGGAAGTAGTTGAAAGTAATCTATAAGAAATTAGTGTCAACCTCTCGCATGTTTTGGTCAAAAGAGGTATTTAGAACCATCATTTGGCA
>NW_021261802.1:15972-16609 GCF_002162155.2 Triticum dicoccoides
ACAAAAATCACATGCAAGACCACCCAAAAAGTTGTACTACTTGTACTAGTACTGCGTGTTAGATGAAAAAACATGATCAAGATCGAGAAAAAGATCGTCAAGAAGAGATATTACCTGGACTTGCTTAATGAGGGATCCCGGAGAGGGGGGATTGGACTAGGCAATGGCTTTGATCTTGTCTACGGTTGTCTCGACGGGGTGCTTCTGCTTCTTCGTTCCATGAGCCTCGACGGTTTTGGCCAGAGCCATAGACATCACGTCGGTCGGTGCTCCAGTGTCCATCCAAGAAAGGAAGCTGAGAGAGAAGAGTGAAATGAGGAATGAGATGAGGGAGAAGCGAAGAGAGTGGGCGTTTTCTTCAAGGGAGGAAGGTGAGAGAGAAGAGTGAAATGATGGTTGCTTCGTCCGTCCAACTTACTGCTGGAAAGGAGGGGGTTTTGTGATTTGACGGCTCATTGGGCATTACTGCGGCGCTTCGATCGTGGTAGTCTACCATGCAGTTGGGCACTCTACTACGGAGTAATTTAGTGCATGTCCGGTGGACCCCGATGCTGGCTGTCCCACACGTCGGTGAAAGTGAGTAATTTAGTGCATGGCTGGAGGAGGATCCACACGGTAGAGCGCGTCCACTGTTTTT